>NW_027212854.1:0-300000 GCF_030788295.1 Drosophila virilis
CGAAAATTACTCGAAAACTCTGAATCTATCAGTTTTACTATGCTCCTCATATATATATGTAAAATCTTATTAAGACCGGACCACTATCTCATATATAGGAACGATCGGTCGAAATTAAAGTTTTTGTATAAAAAAACATTTTGTTTATTAAGATATCATGACCAAACTCGGAATTTTTTAGGTTTACTATGCTTCTCATCTATATGCAAACTCCTATTAAGATCGGACCACTATATAATTTCGCTGCCATAGGAACTATTAGTCGAAAATTAAGATTTGTTTCGAAAAAAAATTTTGTTTATTAAGATATCATGACCAAACTCGGAATTTATTAGTTTTTCTATGCTATTTATATATATGCAAACTCCTATTAAGATCGGACCACTATATCATATCGCTGCCATAGGAATGATAGGTCGAAAATTAAGATTTGTATGAAAAAACAGTTTGCTTATTAAGATATCTTGACCAAACGCGGCACTTATTTGTTTTTCTATGCTCCCTACATATATGCAAAATCCTATTAAGATCGGACTACTATATCATATATATGTAGAATCCTATTAAGATCGGACCACTATCTCATATAGCTACCATAGAAACTATCGGTCGAAAATAAAGTTTTTGTATGAAAAAACATTTTGTTTATTAAGATATCTTGACCAAACTTGGCATTAATTAGTTTTGCTATGCTCCTCATATATATGCAAATTCCTATTAAGATCGGACCACTGTATCATATAGCTGCCATGGGAACGATCGGTCGAAAATTACCCGAAAACTCTGAATCTATCAGTTTTACTATGCTCCTCATATATATATGTAAAATCTTATTAAGACCGGACCACTATCTCATATAGCTGCCATAGGAACGATCGGTCGAAATTAAAGTTTTTGTATAAAAAAACATTTTGTTTATTAAGATATAATGACCAAACTTTTTTAGGTTTACTATGCTCCTCATCTATATGCAAACTCCTATTAAGATCGGACCACTATATAATTTCGCTGCCATAGGAACTATTAGTCGAAAATTAAGATTTGTTTCGAAAAAAACATTTTGTTTATTAAGATATCATGACCAAACTCGGAATTTATTAGTTTTTCTATGCTATTTATATATATGCAAACTCCTATTAAAATCGGACCACTATATCATATCGCTGCCATAGGAATGATAGGTCGAAAATTAAGATTTGTATGAAAAAACAGTTTGTTTATTAAGATATCTTGACCAAACGCGGCACTTATTTGTTTTTCTATGCTCCCTATATATATGCAAGATCCTATTAAGATCGGACTACTATATCATATAGCTACCATGGAAACTATTGGTCGAAAATAATGTTTTTGTATGAAAAAACATTTTCTTTATTAAGATATCATGACCAAACTCGGAATTTTTTAGGTTTACTATGGTTCTCATCTATATGCAAACACCTATTAAGATCGGACCACTATATAATTTCGCTGCCATAGGAACTATTGGTCGAAAATTAAGATTTGTTTCGAAAAAAAATTTTGTTTATTAAGATATCATGACCAAACTCGGAATTTATTAGTTTTTCTATGCTATTTATATATATGCAAACTCCTATTAAGATCTGACCACTATATCATATCGCTGCCATAGGAATGATAGGTCGAAAATTAAGATTTGTATGAAAAAACAGTTTGTTTATTAAGATATCTTGACCAAACGCGGCACTTATTTGTCTTTCTATGCTCCCTATATATATGCAAAATCCTATTAAGATCGGACTACTATATCATATAGCTACCATGGAAACTATTGGTCGAAAATAATGTTTTTGTATGAAAAAACATTTTCTTTATTAAGATATCATGACCAAACTCGGTATTTTTTAGTTTTACTATGCTCCTCATATATATGCAGACTCCTATTAGGATCGGACCACTATATCATATCGCTGCCATAGGGACGATCGGTCGAAAATAAGTTTTGGTATCAAGTTATCTTGACCAAACTCGGACTTTACTAGTTTTACAATGCATTTCATATATATGCAGACTCCTATTAGATCGGTCCACTATATCATATCGCTGCCATGGGAACGATCGGTCGAAAATAAGTTTTTGTATGAAAAAACATTTTGTTTATAAAGAAATCTTGACCAAACTCGGACTTTATTAGTTTTACTATGCATCTCAAATATAGACTAAATCATATTAGGATCGGACTACTATATCATATAGCTGCCATAGGAACGATCGGTCGAAAATAAGTTTTTGTATGAAAAAACATTTTATTTGTAAGGATATCTTGACCAAACTCGGCATTTATTAGTTTTACTATGCATCTCATATATAGACTAAAACATATTAGGATCGGACTACTGTATCATATAGCTGCCATAGGAACGATCGGTCTAAAATTAAGTTTTTGTATGAAAAACATTTTGTTTATCAAGATATCTTGAACAAACTCGGCATTTTCTAATTTTACTGTGCTCCTAAATATATGCAAAATCGTATTAAGATCAGACTGCTATATCATATAGCTGCCATTGGAACGAATGTTCGAAAATTAAGTTTTTGTACGTAAAAACATTTTGTTTATTAAGATATCTTGACCAAGCTCGGCATTAATTAGTTTTACTATGCTCCTCATATATATGCAAAATCCTATTAAGATCGGACCACTATACCGGACCACTATCCCATAGGAAAGATAGGTCGAAAATTAAGGTTTTGTATGAAAAATCATTTTGTTTATCAAGATATCTTGACCAAACTCGGAATTTATTAGTTTTACTATACTCCTCATATATATGCAAAATTCTATTAAGATCGGACCAATATATCATATCGCTGCCATAGGAACGATCGGTCGAAAATTAAGATTTGTATGAAAAAATAATTTGTTTATTAAGATATCTTGACCATACGCGGCACTTATTTGTTTTTTTATGCTCCTCATATATATGGAAAATCCTATTAAGATCGGTCTACTATATCATATCGCTGCCATAGGAACAATCGGTCGAAAATAAAGTTTTTTAATTGAATTTATTAGTTTTACTATGCTCCCCATATATATGTAGAATCCTATTAAGATCGGACCACTATCTCATATAGCTACCATAGAAACTATCGGTCGAAAATAAAGTTTTTGTATGAAAAAACATTTTGTTTATTAAGATATCTTGACCAAACTTGGCATTAATTAGTTTTGCTATGCTCCTCATATATACGCAAATTCCTATTAAGATCGGACCACTGTATCATATAGCTGCCATGGGAACGATCGGTCGAAAATTACTCGAAAACTCTGAATCTATCAGTTTTACTATGCTCCTCATATATATATGTAAAATCTTATTAAGACCGGACCACTATCTCATATAGCTGCCATGGGAACGATCGGTCGAAATTAAAGTTTTTGTATAAAAAACATTTTGTTTATTAAGATATCATGACCAAACTCGGAATTTTTTAGGTTTACTATGCTCCTCATCTATATGCAAACTCCTATTAAGATCGGACCACTATATAATTTCGCTGCCATAGGAACTATTAGTCGAAAATTAAGATTTGTTTCGAAAAAACATTTTGTTTATTAAGATATCATAACCAAACTCGGAATTTATTAGTTTTTCTATGCTATTTATATATATGCAAACTCCTATTAAGATCGGACCACTATATCATATCGCTGCCATAGGAATGATAGGTCGAAAATTAAGATTTGTATGAAAAAACAGTTTGTTTATTAAGATATCTTGACCAAACCCGGCACTTATTTGTTTTTCTATGCTCCCTATATATATGCAAAATCCTATTAAGATCGGACTACTATATCATATAGCTACCATGGAAACTATTGGTCGAAAATAAAGTTTTTGTATGAAAAAACATTTTCTTTATTAAGATATCATGACCAAACTCGGTATTTTTTAGTTTTACTATGCTCCTCATATATATGCAGACTCCTATTAAGATCGGACCACTATATCATATCGCTGCCATAGGGACGATCGGTCGAAAATAAGTTTTGGTATCAAGTTATCTTGACCAAACTCGGACCTTACTAGTTTTACAATGCATTTCATATATATGCAGACTCCTATTAAGATCGGTCCACTATATCATATCGCTGCCATAGGAACGATCGGTCGAAAATAAGTTTTTGTATGAAAAAACATTTTGTTTATAAAGAAACCTTGACCAAACTCGGACTTTATTAGTTTTACTATGCATCTCAAATATAGACTAAATCATATTAGGATCGGACTACTATATCATATAGCTGCCATAGGAACGATCGGTCGAAAATAAGTTTTTGTATGAAAAAACATTTTGTTTGTAAGGATATCTTGACCAAACTCGGCATTTATTAGTGTTACTATGCATCTCATATATAGACTAAAACATATTACGATCGGACTACTACATCATATAGCTGCCATAGGAACGATCGGTCTAAAATTAAGTTTTTGTATGAAAAACATTTTGTTTATCAAGATATCTTGAACAAACTCGGCATTTTCTAATTTTACTGTGCTCCTAAATATATGCAAAATCGTATTAAGATCAGACTGCTATATCATATAGCTGCCATTGGAACGAATGTTCGAAAATTAAGTTTTTGTACGTAAAAACATTTTGTTTATTAAGATATCTTGACCAAGCTCGGCATTAATTAGTTTTACTATGCTCCTCATATATATGCAAAATCCTATTAAGATCGGACCACTATACCGGACCACTATCCCATAGGAAAGATAGGTCGAAAATTAAGGTTTTGTATGAAAAATCATTTTGTTTATCAAGATATCTTGACCAAACTCGGAATTTATTAGTTTTACTATACTCCTCATATATATGCAAAATTCTATTAAGATCGGACCAATATATCATATCGCTGCCATAGGAACGATCGGTCGAAAATTAAGATTTGTATGAAAAAATAATTTGTTTATTAAGATATCTTGACCATACGCGGCACTTATTTGTTTTTTTATGCTCCTCATATATATGGAAAATCCTATTAAGATCGGTCTACTATATCATATAGCTGCCATAGGAACAATCGGTCGAAAATTAAGTTTTTTAATTGAATTTATTAGTTTTACTATGCTCCTCATATATATGTAGAATCCTATTAAGATCGGACCACTATCTCATGTAGCTACCATAGAAACTATCGGCGAAAATAAAGTTTTTGTATGAAAAACATTTTGTTTATTAAGATATCTTGACCAAACTTGGCATTAATTAGTTTTGCTATGCTCCTCATATATATGCAAATTCCTATTAAGATCGGACCACTGTATCATATAGCTGCCATGGGAACGATCGGTCGAAAATTACCCGAAAACTCTGAATCTATCAGTTTTACTATGCTCCTCATATATATATGTAAAATCTTATTAAGACCGGACCACTATCTCATATAGCTGCCATAGGAACGATCGGTCGAAATTAAAGTTTTTGTATAAAAAAACATTTTGTTTATTAAGATATCATGACCAAACTCGGAATTTTTTAGGTTTACTATGCTCCTCATCTATATGCAAACTCCTATTAAGATCGGACCACTATATAATTTCGCTGCCATAGGAACTATTAGTCGAAAATTAAGATTTGTTTCGAAAAAACATTTTGTTTATTAAGAAATCATGACCAAACTCGGAATTTATTAGTTTTTCTATGCTATTTATATATATGCAAACTTCTATTAAGATCGGACCACTATATCATATCGCTGCCATAGGAATGATAGGTCGAAAATTAAGATTTGTATGAAAAAACAGTTTGTTTATTAAGATATCTTGACCAAACGCGGCACTTATTTGTTTTTCTATGCTCCCTATATATATGCAAAATCCTATTAAGATCGGACTACTATATCATATAGCTACCATGGAAACTATTGGTCGAAAATAATGTTTTTGTATGAAAAAACATTTTCTTTATTAAGATATCATGACCAAACTCGGTATTTTTTAGTTTTACTATGCTCCTCATATATATGCAGACTCCTATTAGGATCGGACCACTATATCATATCGCTGCCATAGGGACGATCGGTCGAAAATAAGTTTTGGTATCAAGTTATCTTGACCAAACTCGGACTTTAATAGTTTTACAATGCATTTCATATATATGCAGACTCCTATTAGATCGGTCCACTATATCATATCGCTGCCATAGGAACGATCGGTCGAAAATAAGTTTTTGTATGAAAAAACATTTTGTTTATAAAGAAACCTTGACCAAACTCGGACTTTATTAGTTTTACTATGCATCTCAAATATAGACTAAATCATATTAGGATCGGACTACTATATCATATAGCTGCCATAGGAACGATCGGTCGAAAATAAGTTTTTGTATGAAAAAACATTTTGTTTATAAGGATATCTTGACCAAACTCGGCATTTATTAGTTTTACTATGCATCTCATATATAGACTAAAACATATTAGGATCGGACTACTATATCATATAGCTGCCATAGGAACGATCGGTCTAAAATTAAGTTTTTGTATGAAAAACATTTTGTTTATCAAGATATCTTGAACAAACTCGGCATTTTCTAATTTTACTGTGCTCCTAAATATATGCAAAATCGTATTAAGATCAGACTGCTATATCATATAGCTGCCATTGGAACGAACGTTCGAAAATTAAGTTTTTGTACGTAAAAACATTTTGTTTATTAAGATATCTTGACCAAGCTCGGCATTAATTAGTTTTACTATGCTCCTCATATATATGCAAAATCCTATTAAGATCGGACCACTATACCGGACCACTATCCCATAGGAAAGATAGGTCGAAAATTAAGGTTTTGTATTAAAAATCATTTTGTTTATCAAGATATCTTGACCAAACTCGGAATTTATTAGTTTTACTATACTCCTCATATATATGCAAAATTCTATTAAGATCGGACCAATATATCATATCGCTGCCATAGGAACGATCGGTCGAAAATTAAGATTTGTATGAAAAAATAATTTGTTTATTAAGATATCTTGACCATACGCGGCACTTATTTGTTTTTTTATGCTCCTCATATATATGGAAAATCCTATTAAGATCGGTCTACTATATCATATAGCTGCCATAGGAACAATCGGTCGAAAATTAAGTTTTTTAATTGAATTTATTAGTTTTACTATGCTCCTCATATATATGTAGAATCCTATTAAGATCGGACCACTATCTCATATAGCTACCATAGAAACTATCGGTCGAAAATAAAGTTTTTGTATGAAAAAACATTTTGTTTATTAAGATATCTTGACCAAACTTGGCATTAATTAGTTTTGCTATGCTCCTCATATATATGCAAATTCCTATTTAGATCGGACCACTGTATCATATAGCTGCCATGGGAACGATTGGTCGAAAATTACTCGAAAACTCTGAATCTATCAGTTTTACTATGCTCCTCATATATATATGTAAAATCTTATTAAGACCGGACCACTATCTCATATAGCTGCCATAGGAACGATCGGTCGAAATTAAAGTTTTTGTATAAAAAAACATTTTGTTTAGTAAGATATCATGACCAAACTCGGAATTTTTTAGGTTTACTATGCTTCTCATCTATATGCAAACTCCTATTAAGATCGGACCACTATATAATTTCGCTGCCATAGGAACTATTGGTCGAAAATTAAGATTTGTTTCGAAAAAACATTTTGTTTATTAAGATATCATGACCAAACTCGGAATTTATTAGTTTTTCTATGCTATTTATATATATGCAAACTCCTATTAAGATCCGACCACTATATCATATCGCTGCCATAGGAATGATAGGTAGAAAATTAAGATTTGTATGAAAAAACAGTTTGTTTATTAAGATATCTTGACCAAACGCGGCACTTATTTGTTTTTCTATGCTCCCTATATATATGCAAGATCCTATTAAGATCGGACTACTATATCATATAGCTACCATGGAAACTATTGGTCGAAAATAAAGTTTTTGTATGAAAAAACATTTTCTTTATTAAGATATCATGACCAAACTCGGTATTTTTTAGTTTTACTATGCTCCTCATATATAGGCAGACTCCTATTAGGATCGGACCACTATATCATATCGCTGCCATAGGGACGATGGGTCGAAAATAAGTTTTGGTATGAAGTTATCTTGACCAAACTCGGACTTTACTAGTTTTACAATGCATTTCATATATATGCAGACTCCTATTAAGATCGGTCCACTATATCATATCGCTGCCATAGGAACGATCGGTCGAAAATAAGTTTTTGTATGAAAAAACATTTTGTTTATAAAGAAACCTTGACCAAACTCGGACTTTATTAGTTTTACTATGCATCTCATATATAGACTAAATCATATTAGGATCGGACTACTATATCATATAGCTGCCATAGGAACGATCGGTCTAAAATTAAGTTTTTGTATGAAAAACCATCTTGAACAAACTCGGCATTTATTAGTTTTACTACGCTCCTAACATATATGCAAAATCCTATCAAGATCGGACTGCTATGTCATATAGCTGCCATGGGAACGACCGTCGAAAATGAGGTTTTTGTATGAAAAAACATTTTGTTTATCAAGATATCATGACCAAACTCGGAATTTTTTAGTTTTACTATGCTCCTCATATATATGCAGACTCCTATTAAGATCGGACCACTATCGCTGACATAGGAACGATCGGTCGAAAATTAAGTTTTTGTATGAAAAAATATTTTATATATATGCATATATATATATACATATATATGCAAAATCCTATTAAGATCAGACTGCTATATCATATAGCTGCCATTGGAACGATCGGTCAAAATTTAAGTTTTTGTGTGAAAAAACATTTTGTATTGCAGATATCCTAACCAAACTGGGCATTTATTAGTTTTACTATGCTCCTAATATATATGCAAAATCCTTTTAAGATCGGTCTGCTATGTCATATAGGCGCCATGGGAACGATCGGTCGAAAATTAAGTTTTAGTATAAAAAAAAATTTTGTTTATCAGGATATCTTGACCAAACTCGGCATTTATTAGTTTTACTATGCTGCTCATAAATATGAGAAATCCTGTTAAGATCGGACCACTGCATCATAGAGCTGCCATGGTCGATCGGTCGAAAATTACTCGGAAACTCTGAATTTATCAGTTTTACTATGCTCCTCATATAAATGTAAAATTCTCCTTAAGACCGGACCACTATCTCATTACTATGCTCCTCATACATATGCAGACTCCGATTAAGATCGTACCACTATATCATATCGCTGCCATAGGAACGATTGGTCGAAAATTAAGTTTTTGTATGAAAAAACATTTTGTTTATCAAGATATCTTAACCAAACTCGGAGTTTATTAGTTTTACTATGCATCTTATATAATAGTAAACTCATATTTAGATCGGACCACTATACCATATTGCCGCCTTAGGAATGATCGGTCGAAAATATAGTTTTTGTATGAAAACACATTTTGTTTATTAAGATATCTTGACCAAACTTGGCGATTATTAGTTTTACTATGCTTCTCATATATATTCAAACTCCTATTAAGATCAGACCACTATATCATATCGCTGCCTAGGAACGATCGGTCGAAAATTAAGTTTTTGTATGAAAAAACATTTTGTTTATCAAGATATCTTGACCAAACTCGGACTTTATTAGTTTTACTATGCTCCTCATATATATGCAAAATCCTATTAAGATCGGACCACTTTACCGGACCACTATACCATAGGAAAGATAGGTCGAAAGTTAAGGTTTTGTATGAAAAATCATTTTGTTTATCAAGATATCTTGACCAAACTCGGAATTTATTAGTTTTACTATGCATTTCATATATATACAGACTCCTATTAAGATCGGTCCACTATATCATATCGCTGCCATAGGAACGATCGGTTGAAAATAAGTTTTTGTATGAAAAAACAATTTGTTTATTAAGATATCTTGACCAAACTCGGACTTTATTAGTTTCACTATGCATCGCATATATAGACTAAATCATATTAGGATCGTACTACTATATCATATAGCTGCCATAGGAACGATCGGTCGAAAATTAAGTTTTTTAATTGAATTTATTGGTTTTACTATGCTCCTCATATATATGCAGAGTCCCATTAAGATCGGACCACTATATCATATCGCTGCCATAGGGACGATCGGTCGAAAATAAGTTTTTGTATCAAGTTATCTTGATTAAACTCGGACTTCATTAGTTTTACTATGCATTTCATATATACACAGACTCCTATTAAGATCGGTCCACTATATCATATCGCTGCCATAGGAACGATCGGTCGAAAATAAGTTTTTGTATGAAAAAACATTTTGTTTATCAAGGTATCTTGACCAAACGATCGGACGATCGGTCTTTATTAGTTTTACTAGTTTCACTATCCATCGCATATATTGACTAAATCATATTAGGATCGTACTACTATATCATATAGCTGCCATAGGAACGATCGGTCTAAAATTAAGTTTTTGTATGAAAAATCATTTTTTTTATCAGGATATCTTGAACAAACTCGGCATTTATTAGTTTTACTATGCTCCTAATATATATGCAAAAGCCTATTAAGGTCGGACTGCTATATCATATAGCTGCCATTGGAACAAACGGTCGAAAATTAAGTTTTTGTATGAAAAAACATTTTGTTTATCAGGATACCTTGACCATTTATTAGTTTTACTATGCTTCTCATATATATTCAAACTCCTATTAAGATCAGACCACTATATCATACCGCTGCCATAGAAACGATCGGTCGAAAATTAAGTTTTTGTATGAAAAAACATTTTGTTTATCAAGATATCTTGACCAAACTCGGACTTTATTAGTTTTACTATGCTCCTCATATATATGCAAAATCCTATTAAGATCGGACCACTTTACCGGACCACTATACCATAGGAAAGATAGGTCGAAAATTAAGGTTTTGTATGAAAAATCATTTTGTTTATCAAGATATCTTGACCCAACTCGGAATTTATTAGTTTTACTATGCATTTCATATATATACAGACTCCTATTAAGATCGGTCCACTATATCAGATCGCTGCCATAGGAACGATCGGTCGAAAATAAGTTTTTGTATGAAAAAACAATTTGTTTATTAAGATATCTTGACCAAACGCGGCACTTATTTGTTTTTCTATGCTCCTCATATATATGCAAAATCCAATAAGATCGGACTACTATATCATATAGCTGCCATAGGAACAATCGGTCGAAAATTAAGTTTTTTAATTGAATTTATTAGTTTTACTATGGTCCTCATATATATGTAGAATCCTATTAAGATCGGACCACTATCTCATATAGCTACCACAGAAACTATCGGTCGAAAATAAAGTGTTTGTATGAAAAAACATTTTGTTTATTAAGATATCATGACCAAACTCGGAATTTTTTAGTTTTACTATGCTCCTCATATATATGCAGAGTCCCATTTAGATCGGACCACTATATCATATCGCTGCCATAGGGACGATCGGTCGAAAATAAGTTTTTGTATCAAGTTATCTTGACCAAACTCGGACTTTATTAGTTTTACTATGCATTTCATATATATACAGACTCCTATTAAGATCGGTCCACTATATCATATAGCTGCCATTGGAACAAACGGTCGAAAATTAAGTTTTTGTATGAAAAAACATTTTGTTTATCAGGATACCTTGACCAAACTCGGCATATATTAGTTTTACTATACTCCTCATATATATGCAAATTCCTATTAAGATCGGACCACTGTATCATATAGCTGCCATGGGAACGATCGGTCGAAAATTACTCGGAAACTCTGAATCTATCAGTTTTACTATGCTCCTCATATAAATGTAAAATTCTCCTTAAGACCGGACCACTATCTCATTACTATGCTCCTCATATATATGCAGACTCCTACTAAGAGCGGACCACTATATCATATCGCTGCCATAGGAACGATCGGTCGAAAATTAGGTTTTTGTATGAAAAAACATATTGTATTGCAGATATCTTGACCAAACTGGCCATTTATTAGTTTTACTATGCTCCTAATATATATGCAAAATCCTATTAAGATCGGACTGCTATATCATATAGCCGCCATGGGAACGATCGGTCGAAAATTAAGTTTTAGTATGAAAAAACATTTTGTTTATCAGGATATCTTGACCAAACTCGGCATTGATTAGTTTTACTGTGCTCCTCATAAATATGAGAAATCCTATTAATATCGGACCACTGTATCATATAGCCCATGGTCGATCGGTCGAAAATTACTCGGAAACTCTGAATTTATCAGTTTTACTATGCTCCTCATATATATGTAAAATTCTCCTTAAGACCGGACCACTATCTCATAACTATGCTCCTCATATATATGCAGACTCCTATTAAGAGCGGACCACTATATCATATCGCTGCCATAGGAACGATCGGTCGAAAATTGGGTTTTTGTTTGTTTATCAAGATATCTGGATCAAAGTCGAACTTTATTAGTCTTACTATGCATCTCATATATATGCAAACTCATATTTAGATCGGACCACTATACCAAATAGCTGCCTTAGGAATGATCGGTCGAAAATTTAGTTTTTGTATGAAAACACATTTTGTTTATAAAGATATCTTGACCAAACTTTGAATTTATTAGTTATACTATGCTCCTTATATATACATTCAAAATCCTATTAAGAACAGACCACTATATCATATAGCTGCCATAGGAATGATCGGTCGAAAAATAAGTTTTTGTATGAAAAAACATTTTGATTATTAACATATCTTGACCAAACACGGCATATATTATTTACCTATGCTCCTCATAAATATGCGAAATCTTATTAAGATCGGACCACTGTATCATTTAGCTGCCATGGGAACGATCGGTCGAAAATTACGCGGAAACTCTGAATTTATCAGTTTTACTATGCTCCTCATATATATGTAAAATCCTATTAAGACCGGACCACTATCTCATATAGCTGCCAATCGAACGATCGGTCGAAAATTAGGATTTCTATGAAAAAACATTTTGTTTATTAAGATATCATGACCAAACTCGGAATTTTTTAGTTTTACTATACTCCTCATATATATGCAAGATCCTATTAAGATCGGTCCACTATATCATATTGCTGCCATTGGAACGAACGATCGAAAATTAAGTTATTGTATGAAAAAACATTTTGTTTATCAGGATACCTTGACCAAACTCGGCATATATTAGTTTTACTATACTCCTCATATATATGTAAAATCTTATTAAGACCGGAACACTATCTCATATAGCTGCCATAGGAACGATCCGTTAAAAATAAAGTTTTTGTATGAAAAAACATTTTTTTTATTAAGATATCTTGACCAAACTCGGAATTTTTTAGGTTTACTATGCTCCTCATATATATGCAAACTCCTATTAAGATCGGACCACTATATCATATCGCTCCCATAGGAACGACCGGTCGAAAATTAAGATTTGTATGACAAAACATTTTGATTATTAACATATCTTGACCAAACGCGGCATATATTAGTTTTACTATACTCCTCATATATATGTAAAATCTTATTAAGACCGGAACACTATCTCATATAGCTGCCATAGGAACGATCCGTTGAAAATAAAGTTTTTATATGAAAAAACATTTTTTTTATTAAGATATCTTGACCAAACTCGGAATTTTTTAGGTTTACTATGCTCCTCATATATATGCAAACTCCTATTAAGATCGGACCACTATATCATTTCGCTGCCATAGGAACTATCGGTCGAAAATTAAGATTTGTATGAAAAAACATTTTGTTCATTAAGATATCATGATCAAACTCGGAATTTTTTAGTTTTTTTATGCTCCTCATATATATGCAAACTCCTACAAAGATCGGACCACTATATCATATCGCTACCATAGGAACGATCGGTCGAAAATTAAGTTTTGTATGAAAAAACATTTTGTTTATTAAGATATCGTGACCAAACTCGGTATATATTAGTTTTTCTGTGCTCCTCATATAAATGCAAAATCCAATTAAGATCGGACTACTATATCATATAGCTGCCATTGGAACGATCGGTCGAAAATTAAGTTTTTGTATGAAAAAACATTTTGTATTGCAGATATCTTGATCAAACTGGCCATTTATTAGTTTTACTATGCGCCTAACATATACGCAAAATCCTATTAAGATCGGACTGCTATATCATATAGCCGCCATGGGAACGATCGGTCGAAAATTAAGTTTTAGTATGAAAAAACATTTTGTTTATCAGGATATCTTGACCAAGCTCGACATTGATTAGTTTTACTGTGCTCATCATAAATATGAGAAATCCTATTAATATCGGACCACTGTATCATATAGCCCATGGTCGATCGGTCGAAAATTACTCGGAAACTCTGAATTTATCAGTTTTACCATGCTCCTCATATATATGTAAAATTCTCCTTAAGACCGGACCACTATCTCATAACTATGCTCCTCATATATATGCAGACTCCTATTAAGAGCGGACCACTATATCATATCGCTGCCATAGGAACGATCGGTCGAAAATTAGGTTTTTGTTTGTTTATCAAGATATCTTGATCAAAGTCGAACTTTATTAATCTTACTATGCAGCTCATATATATGCAAACTCATATTTAGATCGGACCACTATACCAAATAGCTGCCTTAGGAATGATCGGTCGAAAATTTAGTTTTTGTATGAAAACACATTTTGTTTATAAAGATATCATGACCAAACTTTGAATTTATTAGTTATACTATGCTCCTCATATATATTCAAAATCCTATTAAGATCAGACCACTATATCATATAGCTGCCATAGGAATGATCGGTCGAAAAATAAGTTTTTGTATGAAAAAACATTTTGTTTATTAAGATAGCTTGACCAAGCTCGGCATTAATTAGTTTTACTATGCTCCTCATATATATGCAAAATCCTATTAAGATCGGACCACTATACCGGACCACTATACCGGACCACTATACCATAGGAAAGATAGGTCGAAAATTAAGGTTTTGTATGAAAAATCATTTTGTTTATCAAGATATCTTGACCAAACTCGGAATTTATTAGTTTTACTATAGTCCTCATATATATGCAAAATTCTATTAAGATCGGACCACTATATCATATCGCTGCCATAGGAACGATCGGTCGAAAATTAAGATTTGTATGAAAAAAGAATTTGTTTATTAAGATATCTTGACCAAACGCGACACTTATTTGTTTTTCTATGCTCCTCATATATATGCAAAATCCTATTAAGATCGGACTGCTATATCATATAGCTGCCATAGGAACGATCGGTCGAAAACTAAGTTTTTTAATTGAATTTAATAGTTTTACTATGCTCCGCATATATATGTAGAATCCTATTAAGATCGTACCACTATCTCATGTAGCTACCATAGAAACTATCGGTCGAAAATAAAGTTTTTGTATGAAAAAACATTTTGTTTATTAAGATATCATGACCAAACTCGGAATTTTTTAGTTTTACTATGCTCCTCATATATATGCAGACTCCTATTAAGATCGGACAACTATATCATATCGCTGCCATAGGCACGATCGGTCGAAAATAAGTTTTTGTATCAAGTTATCTTGACCAAACTCGGAATTTATTAGTTTTACTATGCATTACATATATATGCAGACTCCTATTAAGATCGGACCACTATATCATATCGCTGCCATAGGAACGATCGGTCGAAAATTAAGATTTGTATGAAAGAACATTTTGATTATTAACATATCTTGACCAAACACGGCATATATTAGTTTACCTATGCTCCTCATAAATATGCGAAATCCTATTAAGATCGGACCACTGTATCATTTAGCTGCCATGGGAACGATCGGTCGAAAATTACGCGGAAGCTCTGAATTTATCAGTTTTACTATGCTCCTCATATATATGTAAAATCCTATTAAGACCGGACCACTAGCTCATATAGCTGATATATAAACTATCGGTCGAAAATTAGGATATGTTTCGAAAAACCATTTTGTTTATTAATATATCATGACCAAACTCGGAATTTTTTAGTTTTACTATGCTCCTTATATATATGCAAAATCCTATTAAAATCGGACCACTATATCATATAGCTGCCATAGGAAAGTTCGGTCGAAAATTAGGTTTTTGTATGAAAAAACTTTTTTTTATCAAGATATCTTGACCAAACTCGGACTTTATTAGTTTTACTATGCATCTCATATATATGCAAAATCATATTTAGATCGGACCACTATACCGGACCACTATACCATAGGAAAGATAGGTCGAAAAATAAGGTTTTGTATGAAAAATCATTTTGTTTATCAAGATATCTTGACCAAACTCGGCATTTATTAGTTTTACTATGCTCCTCATAAATATGAGAAATCCTATTAAGATCGGACCACTGTATCATATAGCCCATGGTCGATCGGTCGCAAATTACTCGGAAACTCTGAATTTATCAGTTTTACTATGCTCCTCATATATATGTAAAATTCTCCTTAAGACCGGACCACTATCTCATAACTATGCTCCTCATATATATGCAGACTCCTATTAAGAGCGGACCACTATATCATATCGCTGCCATAGGAACGATCGGTCGAAAATTAGGTTTTTGTTTGTTTATCAAGATATCTTGATCAAAGTCGAACTTTATTAGTCTTACTATGCATCTCATATATATGCAAACTCATATTTAGATCGGACCACTATACCAAATAGCTGCCTTAGGAATGATCGGTCGAAAATTTAGTCTTTGTATGAAAACAACTTTTGTTTATAAAGATATCTTGACCAAACTTTGAATTTATTAGTTATACTATGCTCCTCATATATATACAAAATCCTATTCAGATCAGACCACTATATCATATAGCTGCCATAGGAATGATCGGTCGAAAAATAACTTTTTGTATGAAAAAACATTTTGTTTATTAAGATAGCTTGACCAAACTCGGCATTAATTAGTTTTACTATGCTCCTCATATATATGCAAAATCCTATTAAGATCGGACCACTATACCGGACCACTATACCATAGGAAAGATAGGTCGAAAATTAAGGTTTTGTATGAAAAATCATTTTGTTTATCAAGATATCTTGACCAAACTCGGAATTTATTAGTTTTACTATAGTCCTCATATATATGCAAAATTCTATTAAGATCGGACCACTATATCATATCGCTGCCATAGGAACGATCGGTCGAAAATTAAGATTTGTATGAAAAAACAATTTGTTTATTAAGATATCTTGACCAATCGCGACACTTATTTGTTTTTCTATGCTCCTCATATATATGCAAAATCCTATTAAGATCGGACTGCTATATCAAATAGCTGCCATAGGAACGATCGGTCGAAAACTAAGTTTTTTAATTGAATTTATTAGTTTTACTATGCTCCTCATATATATGTAGAATCCTATTAAGATCGTACCACTATCTCATGTAGCTACCATAGAAACTATCGGTCTAAAATAAAGTTTTTGTATGAAAAAACATTTTGTTTATTAAGATATTATGACCAAACTCGGAATTTATTAGTTTTACTATGCATTTCATATATATGCAGACTCCTATTAAGATCGGACCACTATATCATATCGCTGCCATAGGAACGATCGGTCGAAAATTAAGATTTGTATGAAAGAACATTTTGATTATTAACATATCTTGACCAAACACGGCATATATTAGTTTACCTATGCTCCTCATAAATATGCGAAATCCTATTAAGATCGGACCACTGTATCATTTAGCTGCCATGGGAACGATCGGTCGAAAATTACGCGGAAACTCTGAATTTATCAGTTTTACTATGCTCCTCATATATATGTAAAATCCTATTAAGACCGGACCACTATCTCATATAGCTGCCAATGGAATGATCGGTCGAAAATTAGGATTTGTATGAAAAAACATTTTGTTTATTAAGATATCTAGACTAAACTCGGCGTTAATTAGCTTTACTATGCTCCTCATATATATGCAAAATCCTATTAAGATCGGACCACTATACCGGACCACTATACCATAGGAAAGATAGGTCGAAAAATAAGGTTTTGTATGAAATATCATTTTGTTTATCAAGATATCTTGACCAAACTCGGACTTTATTAGTTTTACTATGCATCTCATATATAGACTAAATCATATTAGGATCGAACTACTATATCATATAGCTGCCATAGGAACGATCGGTCTAAAATTAAGTTTTTGTATGAAAAACCATTTTTTTTTATCAAGAAATCTTGAACAAACTCTGCATTTATTAGTTTTACTATGCTCCTAATATATATGCAGACTCCTATTAAGATCGGTCCACTAAATCATTTCGCTGATATAGGAACTATCGGTCGAAAATTAGGATATGTTTCGAAAAACCATTTTGTTTATTAAGATATCATGACCAAACTCGGAATTTTTTAGTTTTACTATGCTCCTCATATATATGCAAAATCCTATTAAAATCGGACCACTATATCATATATCTGCCACAGGAAAGTTCGGTCGAAAATTAGGTTTTTGTATGAAAAAACTTTTTTTTTATCAAGATATCTTGACCAAACTCGGACTTTACTAGTTTTACTATGCATCTCATATATATGCAAAATCATATTTAGATCGGACCACTCTACCAAATAGCTGCCTTAGGAATGATCGGTCGAAAATTAAGTTTTGTATGAATAAATCATTTTGTTTATCAAGATATCTTAACCAAACTCGGACTTTATTAGTTTTACTATGCATCTCATATATAGACTAAATCATATTAGGATCGGACTACTATATCATATAGCTGCCATAGGAACGATCGGTCGAAAACTAAGTTTTTTAATTGAATTTATTAGTTTTACTATGCTCCTCATATATATGTAGAATCCTATTAAGATCGTACCACTATCTCATGTAGCTACCATAGAAACTATCGGTCGAAAATAAAGCTTTTGTATGAAAAAACATTTTGTTTATTAAGATATCATGACCAAACTCGGAATTTTTTAGTTGTACTATGCTCCTCATATATATGCAGACTCCTATTTAGATCGGACCACTATATCATATCGCTGCCATAGGCACGATCGGTCGAAAATAAGTTTTTGTATCAAGTTATCTTGACCAAACTCGGAATTTATTAGTTTTACTATGCATTTCATATATATGCAGACTCTTATTAAGATCGGACCACTATATCATATCGCTGCCATAGGAAAGATCGGTCGAAAATTAAGATTTGTATGAAAGAACATTTTGATTATTAACATATCTTGACCAAACACGGCATATATTAGTTTACCTATGCTCCTCATAAATATGCGAAATCCTATTAAGATCGGACCACTGTATCATTTAGCTGCCATGGGAACGATCGGTCGAAAATTACGCGGAAACTCTGAATTTATCAGTTTTACTATGCTCCTCATATATATGTAAAATCCTATTAAGACCGGACCACTATCTCATATAGCTGCCAATGGAACGATCGGTCGAAAATTAGGATTTGTTTGAAAAAACATTTTGTTTATTAAGATATCATGACCAAACTCGGAATTTTTTAGTTTTACTATACTCCTCATATATATGCAAACTCCTATTAAAATCGGACCACTATACCGGACCACTATACCATAGGAAAGATAGGTCGAAAAATAAGGTTTTGTATGAAAAATCATTTTGTTTATCAAGATATCTTGACCAAACTCGGACTTTATTAGTTTTACTATGCATCTCATATATAGACTAAATCATATTAGGATCGAACTACTATATCATATAGCTGCCATAGGAACGATCGGTCTAAAATTAAGTTTTTGTATGAAAAACCATTTTTTTTATCAAGAAATCTTGAACAAACTCGGCATTTATTAGTTTTACTATGCTCCTAATATATATGCAGACTCCTATTAAGATCGGTCCACTATATCATTTCGCTGATATAGGAACTAGCGGTCGAAAATTAGGATATGTTTCGAAAAAACATTTTGTTTATTAAGATATCATGACCAAACTCGGAATTTTTTAGTTTTACTATGCTCCTCATATATACGCAAAATCCTATTAAAATCGGACCACTATATCATATAGCTGCCATAGGAACGATCGGTCGAAAATTAGGTTTTTGTATGAAAAAACATTTTTTTAATCAAGATATCTTGACCAAACTCGGACTTTATTAGTTTTACTACGCATCTCATATATATGCAAACTCATATTTAGATCGGACCACTATACCAAATAGCTGCCTTAGGAATGATCGGTCGAAAATTTAGTTTTGTATGAGAAAATCATTTTGTTTATCAAGATATCTTGACCCAACTCGGACTTTATTAGTTTTACTATGCATATCATATATAGACTAAATC
The DNA here is from genome assembly GCF_030788295.1 of Drosophila virilis. Taxonomy (NCBI): domain Eukaryota; kingdom Metazoa; phylum Arthropoda; class Insecta; order Diptera; family Drosophilidae; genus Drosophila; species Drosophila virilis. Next base: position 20,370 of record NW_027212854.1, read on the forward strand.
ATATTAGGATCGGACTACTATATCATATAGCTGCCATAGGAACGATCGGTCTAAATTAAGTTTTTGTATGAAAAACCATTTTTTTATCAAGATATCTTGAACAAACTCGGCATTTATTTGTTTTACTATGCTCCTAATATATATGCAGACCCCTATTAAGATCGGTCCACTATATCATATCGCTGCCATTGGAACGATCGGCCGAAAATAAGTTTTTGTATGAAAAACCATTTTGTTTATCAAGATAACTTGACCAAACTCGGACTTTATTAGTTTTACTATGCATCGCATATATAGACTAAATCATATTAGGATCGGACTTCTATATCATATAGCTGCCATAGGAACGATCGGTATAAAATTAAGTTTTTGTATGAAAAACCATTTTTTTTATCAACATATCTTGAACACACTCGGCATTTATTAGTTTTACTATGCTCCTAATATATATGCAAAATCCTATAAAGATCGGACTGCTATATCATTTAGCTGCCATTGGAACGAACGGTCGAAAATTAAGTTTTTGTATGAAAAAACATTTTGTTTATCAGGATACCTTGACCAAACTCGGCATATATTAGTTTTACTATACTCCTCATATATATGTAAAATCTTATTAAGACCGGACCACTATCTCATATAGCTGCCATAGGAACGATCGGTCGAAAATAAAGTTTTTGTATGAAAAAACATTTTTTTTATTAAGATATCATGACTAAACTCGGAATTTTTTAGGTTTACTATGCTCCTCATATATATGCAAACTCCTATTAAGATCGGACCACTATATCATTTCGCTGCCATAGGAACGATCGGTCGAAAATTAAGATTTGTTTCGAAAAAAACATTTTGTTTATTAAGATATCATGAGCAAACTCGGAATTTATTAGTTTTTCTATGCTTCTTATATATATGCAAACTCCTATTAAGATCGGACCACTATATCATATCGCTGCCATAGGAACGATCGGTCGAAAATTAAGATTTGTATGACAAAACATTTTGATTATTAACATATCTTGACCAAACGCGGCATATATTAGTTTTACTATGCTCCTCATAAATATGCGAAATCCTATTAAGATCGAACCACTGTATCATTTAGCTGCCATGGAAACGAACGGTCGAAAATTACTCGGAAACTCAGAATCTATCTGTTTAACTATTCTCCTCATATATATGTAAAATCCTATTAAGACCGGACCACTATCTCATATAGCTGCCATAGGAACGATCGGTCGAAAATTGGGTTTTTGTATGAAAAAACATTTTGTTTAGCAAGATATCTTGATCAAACTCGGACTTTATTAGTCTTACAATGCACCTCATATATATGCAAACTCATATTTAGATCGGACCACTATACCAAATAGCTGCCTTAGGAATGATCGGTCGAAAATTTAGTTTTTGTATGAAAACACATTTTGTTTATAAAGATATCTTGACCAAACTTTGAATTTATTAGTTATACTATGCTCTTCATATATATTCAAAATCCTATTAAGATCAGACCACTATATCATATAGCTGCCATAGGAATGATCGGTCGAAAAATAAGTTTTTGTATGAAAAAACATTTTGTTTATTAAGATATCTTGACCAAACTCGGCATTAATTAGTTTTACTATGCTCCTCATATATATGCAAAATCCTATTAAGATCGGACCACTATACCGGACCACTATACCATAGGAAAGATAGGTCGAAAATTAAGGTTTTGTATGAAAAATCATTTTGTTTATCAAGATATCTTGACCAAACTCGGAATTTATTAGTTTTACTATAGTCCTCATATATATGCAAAATTCTATTAAGATCGGACCACTATATCATATCGCTGCCATAGAAACGATCGGTCGAAAATTAAGATTTGTATGAAAAAACAATTTCTTTATTAAGATATCTTGACCAAACGCGGCACTTATTTGTTTTTCTATGCTCCTCATATATATGCAAAATCCTATTAAGATCGGACTACTATATCATATAGCTGCCATAGGAACGATCGGTCGAAAACTAAGTTTTTTAATTGAATTTTTTAGTTTTACTATGCTACTCATATATATGTAGAATCCTATTAAGATCGTACCACTATCTCATGTAGCTACCATAGAAACTATCGGTCGAAAATAAAGTTTTTGTATGAAAAAACATTTTGTTTATTAAGATATCATGACCAAACTCGGAATTTTTTAGTTTTACTATGCTCCTCATATATATGCAGACTCCTATTAAGATCGGACCACTATATCATATCGCTGCCATAGGAACGATCGGTCGAAAATAAGTTTTTGTATCAAGTTATCTTGACCAAACTCGGACTTTATTAGTTTTACTATGCTTTTCATATATATGCAGACTCATATTAAGATCGGTCCACTATATTATATCGCTGCCATAGGAACGATCGGTCAAAATAAGTTTTTGTATGAAAAAACATTTTGTTTATCAAGGTATCTTGACCAAACCCGGACTTTATTAGTTTTACTATGCATCTCACATATATGCAAACTCATATTAAGATCGGACCACTATACCATATAGCTGCCATACGAATGATCGGTCGAAAATAAAGTTTTTGTATAAAAACACATTTTGTTTATTAAGATTTCTTGACCAAACTGGGCTTTTGTTAGTTTTACTATGCTCCTCATATATATGCAAAATCCTATTAAAATCGGACCACTATCTCATATAGCTGCCATAGGAACGAACGGTCGAAAATTAAGTTTTTGTATGCAAAAGCATTTTGTTTATCAAGACATCTTAACCAAACTCGGCGTTTATTAGTTTTACTATGCTCCTAATATATATGCAAAAACCTATTAAGATCGGACTGCTATATCATATAGCTGCAATTGGAACGATCTGTTGGAAATTAAGTTTTTGTATGAAAAAACATTTTGTTTAACAGGATACCTTGATCAAACTCGGCATATATTAGTTTTACTATGCTTCTCATATATAAGTTATTCATTAATGTATGTTCTGCGATGTAACACAATGTTATCTTGGGTAAGTTGCGTTGATCCCGCGCTGCCCTTGATCAAAATATGTTCTCCTTGATCCAGTAATATTACGAAAGATATGTTTTATCGGCAATGCCGGAGCAGTATATTTATTTCGGCGACTTATGTGTTGCGCGCTTCATATAAAACTAAAAACTAGGGGACAAGCAAATTATACAAATACCCTAAGCCTCAATGCATCACGCCATCAAAGCATGGTCGGCAAGCCGACTCAGCATTCCATGCAGTGTCAGCTTACCGCTGCTGGCCGTTCTTAGCGCAGAGCGCTGAACTCAGTTCTGGCGCGTCAGCATTGTTAATACGAAGCTACTTAATTGCTAGGGCAATATATTTATGCTTAGTTGTTAACTACCCCCCCATCAGGATGATGGCCGTCCTCGGGCATGTCGTATTTGTCAATCGCCTTCTGCATCTGCATGGAGGCTCGTCTTTTCCTTAGCACCAGAAAAAGGAAGAATGAGCCAATTAGTCCGACATTCAGGACCGCGCCAATCGCGAACCAGAATTTAGGCGAGCCAGCCGCAACTACCTCCTCCTTGAAATCTCGAATTGATAGCAAGTTGTTGATGTTCATACGATGCAGGAGTGGTATGCTTAGTGCCGGGTCATGTCCGATGATGTTTAGGAGCGGTGACCTCACGATGCCAGGCTGCTTGCTTAGTGATTTGCGCAGGTTTACAAATTCTGTGCCATTGATAGTTGCAGACCGTTCGAAAGTTATCAGGAAGGTTCCTGAGACGGTTACCTCTGCGTCATCATCTGTTCGGACGCGCGCTGTCGCTTCGTTGATAACCACGACGCCGTCATCTACAGGCATTATCGCTTTCAGGTGGCTAGGTTGAGTGTGGCAGTTGGCGATGTTTCCCGCGTGAAGGGAGCTAGCACAGGTTTCGCGCCGTGCTCGTTCGCAGAAGGTGTTATGCGTAGTTACGGTGCATCCAGTAACTGCAAAGGTATCCTTTTCGCATTCCGCCAACGTGTCTTCGTCGAGTCGCAGAATGGTTTGTTGGTGTGAAACGGGGTAGACGGAGACCTTTTGGCACCTAAACTCAACTTTAGGGTAGGCTATTAATATGTGGATAATATTCTCGGACTGAAGGACCTTGATCTTAGAAGCTTCTATCAAGCTAACTATTGGGGTATCTTGTTCGATAAGTGATTTTAGATCGGTATAATCAAGGATTGTAGGATTTACTATGCTTGCTTTTGCCAACGTTATGGTGAGTACTAAATTTTGAATTTCTGTGTTCAGTATTCTATTTCTTGCCAACAGGGTCTCGAATAAATGAGGAGTGTCAACCAAATCGCCTTTGCGGGAACTGATAATTTTATTGATAGTGTCCGTTAGTCTGTTTATTTGTTTTTGAGTTTCGGAGTTTATTAGTATCTGTTTGGAGTTAGCCTCCACCAACTGCGTCTCTGTAACGCGGATCCTTAAGAAATCTGAAGCATCAGGGGTGCCAGCAACAACCTTCAAGGCAGTGCCTAAGAAATCGAGGCTTCGTGCAAATCTGTGATGCACTTGAAGAACGGACAACAATGTTCTAAGGTGATCTGTATCTACGTCTAGTAGTTTGCGCATATGCGACTGTGGAAAGGAATCGGACAGTCTTTCCGTCTCGTCTATCATACTAACAAATTCGGAAATGTTACTTGAGTGCCTCAAGTAGCTACGTTGATCGAACACCAGTACTTCCCCGTCTAAGACCGGAATGTAGTTGGCATGCGAGAAGTCGGTGATCCGAGCATTTACCGCTGCTAGTGCCACAAGCAAAGTGAGTGCAAATTTGAAATGGACGAACAATATAAGACGGTGTTTAAACTCTGAGTTGGCTTACTAGCTAATTGTGGAGGAAAACTTATTTCAGGTTGTCCTTATGGACCACCCTCCCCTTAATGAGGACAGACGTTCCCAGGTCTGCTTCGACCTTTTGTTCTGAGCATAAGGCAGTTAACTTGTTCCCTAGCCTCTTGTTGTTCTTCTGGAACACCTTTTCTCCTACCTCGAAAACGCGGTTTTGTCTGGATGCATTGCACCTTTTGATATTGTCTTGCTGTGCCTTAATTAGCCTGTTTTTGACGTTCCCGCGACGATCAGAAGCTGCTGCATGAACGACCTCAATTGGTTTCTCGAGGGTTACTGAGTGCAAACTTTTGTTGTACTCTATCGTAGCCTTTAAGATTAATTCTGTAGTGTCGCTGATTTTCTTGTCTAACTTGAGGCATCTCGCAATTTCGGTCAGGGTGCTATGAAAGCGCTCCACCTGGCCGTTTGAGGTGCTGTGAAGCGGAGCCGCATTTACAATGCAAATGCCGTAGGCGTTTCGGAGCATCGAAGTGATGGTCTCGGAATTGAAGGCCGCCTCGTTATCGCAATAAATTGTCTTGGTTGCGGGAAAAAGGTTAACAATTTGCAGTAGAGGGCTTGTGACATCGATTATCGTTCTGGATAATATCGGTTGGACGACTGCAAATTTTGAGAATTTGTCTATGCAGGTCAAGAACTGTTTCTTGTCTGTCGAGAAAATGTCAATATGCAACATTTCGCCAGTATAACTTGGTATAGGCGTTTCCCCGAGTTCTTGTTTCTTCGGGTGCCTATCGTATTTGGCTTTAGTGCAGACCCTGCAGTTTGCAACCACTTCTTTGGCCAGACTGGCCATATTGGGAAAATAATAGTCCCGAAGTACTTGTTTAATGTTTTCCTGAGCTGCTCTGTGCGCTCGATTGTGCTCGGCAGTGATGATTTCTAACTGCTCGTTTTTGTCCGTTATATCTTGCACAAGATTTTTGCAATGCCAGAATTGGGTAGCAGGGAAATACAAAATCAGGTCGTGTTGGAAACTTGCCAACGTGGGAAGATCGCAATGTATTGCATTAACGACTCCAGAATTCACAACTTCCTTGAGGGTTTTGAGAATTGAGCTCTTGTCAGTGTAACTGATCAAGTGGCGTGTTTTGCTGCGAAACAGCAACAAGTTTCGCTTTAGCGGAAAACGCGATTCCTCTAGGACAATCTGGTTCCTAAAGCAATTCAAAGGTTTGTCTGTTGTCTCGACCGTGTAGGTCAGGGAGAGTTCGCTGTGAACGGTTGCAGCGTCCGAACGGGGCCCATCTTGCAGAGCATTAATGTTTTGCCTTGAAAGGGCATCCGCCACCAGATTCTCTTTGCCCGGTTTATAAAACATTTTGGCATTGTGCTGGTCAATGTAAGATTTCCATCTTTTAATCTTGGAATTCGTGTTCTTGTCCGACACAGCGAACGTGAGCGGCTGGTGGTCCGTGAAAATGTTAATTTCCCTAGAACCGTACAGAAAGTTCTGCAATCTGCCTAAAGCCCACACAATGGCCAGCAATTCTCTTTCGTTAGTGGCATAGTTTTGTTCGGCCTGTTTTAAGGCGCGAGAAATCATTGTTATTGGCCTATTGCCTTGGGAAAGAACCGCGCCAATTCCACTGGCCGAAGCATCAGTGGTTAAATCGAACGGTTTCTGGAAGTTTGGATACATTAACATGACGTCTTCTGATGCCAAAATACTCCGCAGACGGTGAAATGCATCGCGTTGAACTTCATTAAATTCAACAGGGATTTTCTTTGATACGTGCCTACTAACTGAACCATTTTCCCCTTTAAGTATGTCCGATATCGGACGCGCTATAGCGGCAAAGTCCTTAATAAAGACCCTATAGTAGTTGGCTAACCCCAAGAAGGACCTAACGCTGTAGACATTCTTTGGTTCAGGGAATTCCTGAATGGCTTTAACTTTTTTGGGGTCGGATGTTGCTCCGTCTTTGGTTACAATGAAACCCAGGAATTCGATACTTTCCTTGAAGAAACGAGTATTTTCGGGGCCTACACGCATGTTTGCGTCGATTAGACATTTTAACACAATGTTAATGTGTTGAAGGTGCTCCGTTTCGTTTTTAGAAAAAATTATGACGTCGTCTACATAGACAAAGCAAATCTTTCCTATATGTTCCCTCAGGATATCGTCTATTGCCCTTTGGAATATGCTGCTTGCATTGCGCAGGCCGAATGGTAGGCGACAGAACTCGTACTTGCCGCTGCTTACTGAAAATGAAGTCTTTTCGCGGTCATGCTCCGCAAGGTAAATTTGATGGTACCCCGACTTTAGGTCGAGGGTAGTGAAGTATTTTGCCTTTCCTAGATTTGCTAAGATCATGGGGATGCTCGGCATGGGGTAGCGGTCCGGTATGGTTTTTTCGTTCAGTTTCCTGAAGTCGATTACCAACCTTTTTTTTGGGTTACCGTATGAGTCAGTGCCTTTTTTATCAACCACCCATGTTGGGCTGTTGTAAGGCGATCTGGAGGGCCTGATTATGCCATCGTCCAGTAATTGTTTGACTTCTTTGTTTATGAAGTCAGAAACACCCATGAGACTCGGGTATCTTGAATACACAGGCTCGTTGTCTACTGTTCGGATTGTAGCGATAACAGCAGTATTAAAAGGGAGAGCTTCGTCTGCATTTGAGAAGGCTCTTTTGTTTCTGAGTATCATGTCCCTGAACTCTTTCTTTACGGAAGGGGGGACTACGATGTCGTTGACATCGGTGAAGTTCACATCAGCACATTGATAGTACTGGAGTTTTTCGGATGTACTCTGGTATTCCAGAGTGTTTTTTGCCAAGTTCAATTTGACTCCGGCTTGTGTTAGCAAGTCGAAGCCTATGATGGCGTCGAAAGAACTTAGGGTATCGAGGAGAAAAAACGGGGAGGTATGTTGGAAAATGTTCATCAAGCATTTGCGCTTGATTTCGGTAGACCCGTGGATCGAGTTTACCGAGAATGACTTGGCGACCGGCGTTATGGTCTTTAGCTCTGTTAAGGGCTTCACATAATTTTTTGCCGCGCCAGTGTCAATCAACATCTTCAGAGTTCTCCCAGCCAACCGTCGTTCAATGTACGGAAGCCGGGAGTGTTCCCTAAAAAATTAATCGAGTCGTCACCAGGTGCGTACTCGTTCTCACTCTCTAGTTCTTCAACTGCCTCTTTGGCCGCCTTCTCGAATTCTGTTACGGCTTCTTTGGAATCTGATTGTACGACATTGTTAACGCGTTGTCGTCTTTGACCTGTTGAACGGTCTGACGAATTCTTGCGTTTTGGTGCGTTGGACTCATTAGCCTGACGCTTGCTGTAGTCGGTTTTTTGTCTAAATCTGGAGGAAGAGTCAACTTCCATGGGCTGTGGAGCCTCAGTTTGATTATCTTTAGGGGCCTGGGGCTGGGGACCGCCCTTTTGGCGTTTCACAAAATGGGGATTTCTCTCCTGATTTTGCTCATCTTTGTTAAATCTGGTTTGCTTGCCTTGGGCACGGTTTTTGTTACTTTCAGCAATTTGCGCTCGGTCTTGCAAGGCTTTAGCGTAAGAGTTCGCGAACATGCTTCTCTCAATGCTAGCTTCTGCCTCTCTGGCAAGGGCCAGAGCGGATGGTAGATCTTTTGGTTGTGCAGGGAACACAACCGCTCTCAACGGCTTCCTAAGACCGGAGATAAAGGCGTGCAAGGCGTCGTCTCTGACCTCCCGGTTGAGCAAATCCGCGCCTTCTTGGTCGTGAGACATTACAATTTTGTTAGTTACGAGCGTGAGTTTCTTTTCGACGTCATCGTAGTATTGCATCAGGGACATTTCGCCCTGCGTAACTAACTCCAAACATTGTCTCAGCAAGCGTAAGGATGTTTTGTCCGAGTATGTGCAATCTAGCCTAGCTAGTATTGCATCGAAATTTAGGACAGTGTTGTGAGACACTAGTAAGGCTCCAGCTGGGCCTTTGATTTTGTTCCTAATGATCGCTACCGCTTGGTAGTGTGCAGTGCTCTTTGGATAGTTCTTGAATAGTTCGTACGCGTAGATGGCTGCTTGCCTCCACGCTACATACTCATCCTGTACGCCGGAGAAATCCGGCACAGATTTAATAATGCCCAAGGGAATATCGCATTTGGCGTTTGGATCGACGGATATTTTCTCGTATGTGACGATTTGCGGCGCCTCCACCTGCAAACTCTGTACTTGTGAAGCTAAAGCGGTTATTTGTGCTTGAAACTGATTTTGTTGTTGCGCTAAAGCTTGCCTGATGGCACCCTCAATGAGATTCTGAACTTGAGCCGGCTCCATTTCTTCAGTTACAACGGTATCTGCAGGAGTAGGATCTACTGAGCAATTGATTTCCCCCTCCCAGCTATCGTCACTATTATATTCGACTTTTATCTCCCTATAATTCCAACTCATTGGCTTATGGTTGGCACTTTTCAAACTTAGGCCGATCGAGAAAGATCGGCAGGTAACGCTGTTGGCAATAGTGGAAACTGGTGAATCTTGGGGTATGCAATATTTATTATAAAAAATTGTTAGGGGTATGCAGCAAAAAATGTAATGCTGCCGAAAGTATGCAATAATTATTCGTTTAAGGTATGCAATGCTTTATTGACAAGGAACGCTGGTAAAAGTATGCAACAGTTTTTAGTGAAAGTATGCAATGATTTAAAGGAATGAAATGCTGGCAGAAGAGAGCAGCAATATTTACTTTACTTTACAATTTTTTTTTTTTTTTTTTTTTTTTTAAAATCACACGTATCGGTACGTGGCGTTCGTGAATAATTTCTTCAAACTGAAATCACTTATGAACTTACATGGTATGGGTTCCTATTTATTGGTTGGGCGCCAGTTATTCATTAATGTATGTTCTGCGATGTAACACAATGTTATCTTGGGTAAGTTGCGTTGATCCCGCGCTGCCCTTGATCAAAATATGTTCTCCTTGATCCAGTAATATTACGAAAGATATGTTTTATCGGCAATGCCGGAGCAGTATATTTATTTCGGCGACTTATGTGTTGCGCGCTTCATATAAAACTAAAAACTAGGGGACAAGCAAATTATACAAATACCCTAAGCCTCAATGCATCACGCCATCAAAGCATGGTCGGCAAGCCGACTCAGCATTCCATGCAGTGTCAGCTTACCGCTGCTGGCCGTTCTTAGCGCAGAGCGCTGAACTCAGTTCTGGCGCGTCAGCATTGTTAATACGAAGCTACTTAATTGCTAGGGCAATATATTTATGCTTAGTTGTTAACTTATATGCTAAATCCTTTTAAGATCGTACCACTGTATCATATAGCTGCCATGGGAACGATCGGTGGAAAATAACTCGAAAACTCTGAATCTATTAGTTTTACTATGCTCCTCATATATATGTAAAATCCTATTAAGACCGGACCACTACCTCATACAGCTGCCATGGGAACCATAGGTCGAAAATAAAGTTTTTGTATGAAAAAACATTTTGTTTATTAAGATATCATGACCAAACTGGGAATCTTTTAGTTTTACTATGTTCCTTATATATATGCAAGCTCCTATTTAGATCGGACTACTATATCATATCGCTGCCATAGGAACGATCGGTCTAAAATTAAGATTTGTTTCGAAAACACATATGGTTTATTAAGATATCATGACCAAACTCGGAATTTATTAGTTTTTCTATGCTCCTCATATATATGCAAACTCCTATTAAGATCGGATTGTTTATTAAGATATCTTGACCAAACGCGGCATTTATTAGTTTTGCTATGCTCCTCATATATATGCAAGATCCTATTAAGATGGGACTACTATATCATACTGCTGCCATAGGAACAATCGGTCGAAAATTAAGTTTTTGAATTGAATTTATTAGTTTTACTATGCTCCTCATATAAATATAAAATCCTATTAAGATCGGACCACTATCTCATAAAGCTACCATAGGAACGATCGGTCGAAAAATAAGTTTTTGTATAAAAAAAAATTTTGTTTATCAAGATATCTTGACCAAACTCGGACTTTATTAGTTTCACTATGCATCTCATATATATGCAAACTCATGTTAAGATCGGACCACTATACCATATAGCTGGCTTAGGAATGATCGGTCAAAAATAAAGATTTGTATGAAAAAACATTTTGTTTATTAAGATATCTTGATCAAACGCGGCACTTATTAGTTTTTCTATGATCCTCATATGTATGCAAAATCCTATTAAGATCGGACTAGTATATCATATAGTTGCCATAGGAACAATCGAACGAAAATTAAGTTTTTGAATTGAATTTATTAGTTTTACTATGCTCCTCATATATATGTAAAATCCTATTAAGTTCGGAACACTATCTCATATAGCTACCATAAGAACGATCGGTTGAAAATAAAGTTTTTGTATAAAAAAAAATTTTGTTTATCAAGATATCTTGACCAAACTCGGACTTTATTAGTTTCACTATGCATCTCATATATATGCAAACTCATATTAAGATCGGACCACTATACCATATAGCTGGCTTAGGAATGATCGGTCAAAAATTAAGATTTGTATGAAAAAACATTTTGTTTATTAAGATATCTTGATCAAACGCGGCACTTATTAGTTTTTCTATGCTCCTCATATGTATGCAAAATCCTATTAAGATCGGACTAGTATATCATATAGTTGCCATAGGAACAATCGAACGAAAATTAAGTTTTTGAATTGAATTTTTTAGTTTTACTATGCATCTCATATATATGCAGACTCCTATTAAGATCGGACCACTATCGATCGGTCGAAAATTAAGTTTTTGTATGAAAAAACATTTTGTTTATCAAGATATCTTGACCAAACTCGAAATTTTTTAGTTTTACTATGCTCCTCATATATATGCAAACTCCTATTAAGATCGGACCACTATATCATTTCGCTGCCATAGGAACGATCGGTCGAAAATTAAGATTTGTTTCGAAAAAAACATTTTGTTTATTAAGATATCATGAGCAAACTCGGAATTTATTAGTTTTTCTATGCTTCTTATATATATGCAAACTCCTATTAAGATCGGACCACTATATCATATCGCTGCCATAGGAACGATCGGTCGAAAATCAAGATTTGTATGAAAAAACATTTTGTTTATTAAGATATCATGACCAAATTCGGAATTTTTAAGTTATACTATGCTCCTCATATATATGCAAACTCCTATTAAGATCGGACCACTATATGATATCGCTACCATAGGAACGATCGGTCGAAAATGAAGATTTGGATGAAAAAAACATTTTGTTTATTAAGATATCTTGACCAAACACGGCATTTATTAGTTTTGCTATGCTCCTCATATATATGCAAAATCCTATTAAGATCGGACCACTATATCATATCGCTGCCATAGGAACGATCGGTCAAAGATAAATTTTTTGTAAGAAAAAAAATTTTGTTTATCAAGATATCTTGACCAAACTCGGACTATTAGTTTTACTATGCATCTCATATAAATGCAAACTCATATTAAGATCGGACCACTATACCTATATAAGTTAATTCCAAAGTTTATTAAACGATGAAAAAAATATAATTTTTAGGGAAGCAAGACTTCCTTTATTTGATGTTAATTTGCAACTGAATAAACTTAAATCAATTCTAGCCCTAGTAACCTGTGGCTTAGCGGCAGCGGCGTTGGCAGCGGCGTCGCTGCTGATGTTGTTGGCCCGTTGGGCAATTCTTCTTGGAATTTTCGGCGGTTGCCAGTCGGCGCGTGGAGGAAATGGCACAGACACCAAGTCAGCATTTTGCTGCACTTCTTATGAGGTGTTGCAATGCTTCTTATTGGGACTGTATGAATTTATTTGTTGTTAACTCTTCCCCCTTTGATTTAAGCTTGTCCTCAAGCGATCATCAGAAGAAAGGTATGTTGTTGAACCTGAGGTTGTTGGCATCTGTATTTTGTATTTGGATATGTGCTGGTTCTTTTTTGGGTCTCTCTTGTTCTTTGTTCAGTTGCAGTATTATATTTTTCTTATTTTTCTTCATTACGTGTAATACACAGGTAAGAAGGATGGCAACTGTGAACAGAGTTATGAAACCGACTCTATTTGCTATAGAGTGCGTCTGAAGTTTTTGCATATTTTTAATGTTGTTGATGTGCAATTCTTCTAATGCTTCCAGAGAAAGAATCTTTATTCTTTCGTTTTCTATTGGGGTTATTTGTATTGTGGGATTTCCTGGGGTCATGACGGTGCCCTCTAGGTTGCTGAACTCTTGTTTGTTGATGAATAAGGTTTCGTTCCAGAAGTTAATCATGTAGGTGCCTCTCACGCGTTTCTTCTCTTCTTGCCATCTAATAGTGCCGTTGAAGTCGTTCACTAGTATAAGTCCCTCGTCGATTTCCTCGATCTCCGGGATATGATCTGCATTGCTAAAGCCACAGAGCGCTTGCTCTCCGCTAACTAACTTAGGTATACAATTATTATTGTTCAAGTTTACAATTTTTGATTTGTTACAAATTTTAATATTATGGTATCTTTTACAATTGTTGTTTATGCCATAGATTGTTTTATTACAATGAAACAGTTCGTTAAATTCTAAATTTATTATATTGTTGTTTTCCACTACTGGCTTTATTATAGTATTTTTGCATTCTATTTCTTCTAAATTTGGAATTTTTACAATATAAAACAGAGTGGTTCCATTATGCAAAATGGATACATCTGCGAATTCTAGCATTTCTTCAATATTTAAAGGTGGCATGTTGCTTTTATTAAAGTTATCGTTTACTATCTCTATTTCTTTTTCGCCAAGTAGGAATGTATTTATTAAATTCAATTTCGCCCATTGTATGGCGTACTTAATATTAATTATTTCCTCTTTTATGAGCCTAATTTGATTTTGTAAGCTAATAGCTATCTCATCACTTATGAGAGATTCCTTTCTTATGCTATTGGTTAAATCGTTTGAGATTTTCGTGAGTTTATTAATTCGATCTTCTAATTGCCTGTTTATGATAAGCTGTTTATTGTCGTTTTCTATAAGTTTGTTCATGTTGTCAGTAAGCATTATTAAGTCGTCATTGTCCGGGCTGCCGGCTACATACTTCCAAGCTGTGCCTATAATGTTGATCGCTCTAGTCTTTCGTTTATGGAAAAGTGATATTGTGTCGAAAGTGACAATAGCTTGCGTTATTTCGTGACGTAAAGTGTGGTATAAAGTATTGGTTGTTAAGTCTTTTTCGGTGTAAAAAAGGAGATTATCTAATGCGTTTTTAATCTGTTCTAGCTCTATGACTTGTACGATTCGTGTTGTCGATGTCTGTAGTTTCCCTATTCCTTTTAGAATTGTAATTGTTTGTGCGTCTGTGTAGTTCAAAATTTCCAAGTGTCCTTCTGTTGCTTTTATTGTCATCATTAATAGGAATCTGTAATTTTTATGTATTTTTTATATTGCTTTTATGTATTATTTTGTCAGTTGTTGTTAGTACGGTTGTGTTTCTATTTTCTTTAACTATTTCCTTTTTGTATCTGGGTGACAGTTTGGTACCTAATCTGGTATTGACTTTGACGAATATTTCTTGACCAGGTATGTAAGTTCGTATGTCGTTACGTTTTTTGTTATGATTCTGCATGTCGGTCGATTGTTTCTGTTTGAGTCTGTCAATGTTGTCCTTCCTAGCTTTTTCGTATTGGTCTGGGTCCGTAGTCACGTTTCTGCCGAAGAATATGTCTAATGGTCTCTTGTTAGTTGTCGAGTGTATAGTGTAGTTGTAGTCGTATATTGATTTGTTGAGTAGTTCTTCGAATGTTTTGTATTCCTGTTTTCTTTTGTTGCATCTCATTATGTCTGATAGTGTTGAATGAAATCGTTCTACCTGACCGTTCACTGCGCTTTTGTAGGGTGGTGTTTTATAAACTTCTATATTTAGTTGGTCCTGCATCATGAAAGTGATTGAGGCTGAATTAAGGGAGTTTTCGTTATCTATTACAACTACTTTAGGTACGCCAAAATAAAAAAGGATTTCGTGAAGTGGTTTTTTAATGTCTTCTATTGCCCTAGATTTGATAATTCGTCCCTGAGCTAATTTCGAGAATTTGTCTACTGCTGTTAGTACTAAGTTTTTTTCTGTCGTGTATATGTTGATGTGGATTGTATGTCCTGGGTATTCGGGGATTGGTGTTTCTTTGAGTTTTGGGTTAGTGGGATGCCTATCGTATTTTTCTTCTTTACAAACCTGACACTGTTTGACTAATTCTGTTATTCGTTGCTTCATTTTTGGGAAATAGAATCTTTCGGACAATTGCATTTTGTTTTCTAGTGCGTTGCGGTGGGCTCTGTTGTGCGTAACCAATATCTTCTCATCTTGTTCTGTTTCATTTGTTAAATCTTTTACTTGAGACTGTGTGAATCTAATCTTGAAGTTCCTAAAATGTTGGGCATATATCTGCTGAATTTGGTTCATTATTTCTTCTGAAGTTATTATTCCGTTGATTACGGATGGGCTTAGATGAGCTTTCAGTATTTGCGTAAGGTCGTGTTCTGAGAAGTTTGGTCGAGTAATTGTATGCCTATGGAATGTTGGGAATGGGATATGGAATTCGTAATTTGTTTCGTTGGCTCTACTGAGAAATATCTGGTTTTTGAATACGTTAATTGGAGATTCTATGCTCGGAATTAAGTTGTGGCTTGAACTGTCTGCACTGTGCTGGGTGGAGGCTACTGATCCAATATTATTGATCACAGGGATACGTGATAGCGCATCGGCTACAATGTTATCCCTACCTGGCTTATAGAGGAGTTCGTAATCAAACTCTTCTAGGTAAGCTTTCCACCTCTTTATCCTAGCGTTGCCGTTCCAACTGCTAAGAGAGTGGGTTAAGGGTTGATGGTCGGTGTATATTTTTACACTCGCTTTACCGTAGAGGTAATTCTTGAGGGCTTTTAAGGCCCAAATTATTGCCAACATTTCCCTTTCATTGGTGGCGTAGTTCTCCTCTGTTTTAGAGAGAGTTCTAGAGAGGAAACAAATGGGTCGCATGTTGTGGGATAGGACAGTCCCAATAGCAAAGTTGGATGCATCTGTTGTCAGATGAAATTCTTTGCTGAAGTCTGGGTAATGAAGTATTACCTCATTCGAAACTAGGGAATTTTTTATTTTATTGAATGCTTCGATCGCTTCTTCGTTGAGATTAATGAGCTTTTTAGCTGATTGATTTTTGGACACGCGTCCATCTTCCCCTCTTAAAAGAGAGGTTAGGGGCTTTGCTAGCTTAGCGAAGTCTTTTATAAACCTCCTATAATAGCTGGCAAGGCCAATAAACGATCTTAAATCTTTGAGTGTTTTTGGAAGTGGGTACTTTCTTATTGTCTCAATTTTGTTTGGATTAGTTTCTATCCCCTTGTCTGAGATGACAAATCCCAGAAATTCTACTCTGCTTTTAAAGAACTCGCATTTGTCCAACTGACATTTCATGTTGGCTTCTTGTAGAGTTCTGAATGTGGCGGCGAGGTGCTGCGCATGCGATTCATCATCTTTGCTAAAGATAATGATATCGTCAATATAAATGAAGCATATTTTTCCAATATGCTCACGAAGGATGTCGTCAAGAGCTCTCTGGAAAATTGAGGGCGTATTCTTGAGACCGAATGGGAGTCGTGTAAACTCGTATTTTCCGTTGTTAACGGAGAAGGCAGTTTTTTCTATGTCTGACTCCTTAAGGGGTATTTGATGAAAGCCACTTTTCAAATCTAAGACAGAGAAAACTTTGTTATTGCCTAGCTGTGCTAGTACCTCGTTGATTTCGGGTATAGGGTATTTGTCTGCGGTAGTTTCTTTATTTAGTTTCCTGTAGTCTATAACCATGCGATATTTCTTTTGCCCGGAGGCATCTAATTTTTTCGGAACAATCCACACAGGTGAATTGTACGGGGATCGGGAGGGTCGGATGATTCCGTCCTCTAAAAGTTCTTTGATTTGTTGGGTATTCGTTTAATGGTTGTTCGTATTCAGTCTGCTGTTCGTAATTTAGCATTGATTGTACGTATTCCTCCATAGTCACATAGTTGTCGGTGTTTTCTGTCTCCGTCTGTTCTTCTCCTGTTTGTATGTTGAAATTTCTTTGTTTTTTGTCCGTGGCGTTTGTTGGTGGTGGAGGTCTTTTCCCTACTTCAAAATTGGGTCTGTTCATGTAGTTTATCATCCTCGTGCGGATGCTTTGGTCCACGTCCATTGGCTCAGGACGTGGTTGGGGTTTTGGTGCAGAAGGTCTATTGGGTATGTATACCTGTTGTGGTTGTGTCTGGTAGGTTCGTTGGTTGGGATATTGTGGAATCGGTCCATTATTGTTGTAAGTTGGTGGTCCATGGTTTGTGTTGGTTGGCCAAGGTGTATGGATCGGGAGTTGGGGCCAGAAGCTAATGGGTGGTGGCCTAAAAGTTTGAGCGAAATGAGGCTGAGCTGTTCGAGGTGGCAGTGTAGGTGGTGGTATATTTCTATTTGGGTTTCTGGCATGTGTCTGTTGATTTCTATTCAAAGCCATGTTAGTGCGATAGCTTTGATTCTCTAGTTTTAAACAATAGTGAAGGGCTGAAGGTAGATCTGCTGGCTCCTTTATTCCAAGAATCCGTGGTAAATCTCCCTTCAAACCTCTAATGAAGGTATCTAATGCTTTATCTCGGTATATTTTTGTCATAAGGGTTTCGGATTCCCTATTTAATTCCATGCAGCCTACTTTATTTAATATCAGCGACAAGTGGTTGTAAACGACCTGGTAAAATTCTTCTACTGTTTGGTTGTTACCTTGCACTAACATTGTCATCTGATATTCTAATGTTCCCAGATCTCTTTTGTCTGCGTAGTGCAGCGTGAGACATTTGGAGATAGCGCTCCAATTTAGGGGAACATTATACGACTCGAGGGCCGTGTCGGCATTGCCAGTGATTTTGTTTCTCACTGTATGCAATATGCCAAAGTATTTTGGCGAACCTGCCTCAGCTGCATAGGCTGAGAGTATACGATCTACACTCTTCTTCCATGAGCTAAATTCTGCTGGATTACCGGAGAATTCTCTGAGGCTTTTAACTATGTCCGGAACTCTGTCTAAGTCATTCAAATTGTGGTTGGCAGTTATTGTTTGGTCGTCTACGTCACTAAACTCCCTAGAGGGGTTGACTAACTGCTTTACCAATGTCGGCAGTTGTTGTGCCAAAATCTGGCTAACCGTGGCTGCTATTATCTGTTCTGCGTTATTCGCCATGACTCTATTTTGTAAATGTTCGTTTTGTCTGTCGATATGTCGTTGTTGCTGTCTGTTCGAGTTATGTCCGCCTACCTGTGGTTGATCTGATACTATTGGGGGCCTAACTAAATTGCTTTCATTGGCCATAAACGAGATATATTACTTATATTGTATATTTTAAGGTATTTTCGAAGTATATTTAAATCTAGTGTTAGTTTTTTACTCTATATTTTACTTGAATTTTTGATCGTTTTGTTTTCTTTTTAAAACCAGTGGCTGGTTTCTTCCTTCTACTTTGGAGGGTCCCTTGGGAGTCGCAAAGTTGGAAATAATTTATACTACGTTCGTAGTCTTTATATTTGTTGATCGTTTTACACTTTTTAATCTTGCTTATCGTTCTACAATTTTTAGTATTTATTATTCTTATAACTTTTGTGTTAGTTGTTCGTTTGTTTTTTTTTTTGTGTTTCACTTAATTTCTAACTTACAGTACTATTCCTGATGTGGCAACCTCCCCTGCCGGTCCGGATTTCATCCTTTTTGAAGCCTTTGGGTATCTACTGGGGATCCTGCGACCAGTCTTTGTTGAGAGTATCCTGCGGGCGGGCCTTACAAGATGCGTTGTCCACCGATGGGCAAAATTGAACAATTAAGTTCCAATTGCCTTTCGCGAATTTAACCGATCGTTGAATTTAATCGACGAGAGTTGCACTGGTTTTATTTTCGCGTATAACCGACTAACGCGTACGTAGAAGCGTTTTGTTCTGTTGTAACACGAGCCGGTCCCTGCTCGGGCGCCAGTTAATTCCAAAGTTTATTAAACGATGAAAAAAATATAATTTTTAGGGAAGCAAGACTTCCTTTATTTGATGTTAATTTGCAACTGAATAAACTTAAATCAATTCTAGCCCTAGTAACCTGTGGCTTAGCGGCAGCGGCGTTGGCAGCGGCGTCGCTGCTGATGTTGTTGGCCCGTTGGGCAATTCTTCTTGGAATTTTCGGCGGTTGCCAGTCGGCGCGTGGAGGAAATGGCACAGACACCAAGTCAGCATTTTGCTGCACTTCTTATGAGGTGTTGCAATGCTTCTTATTGGGACTGTATGAATTTATTTGTTGTTAACTTATAGCTGCCTTAGGAATGATCGGTCGAAAATTAAGTTTTTGTTTGAAAACACATTTTGTTTATTAAGATATCTTGAGAAAACTTGGCATTTTTTAGTTTTACTATGCTCCTCATATATATGCAAAATCCTATTAAGGTCAGACCAGTATATCATATAGCTGCCATAGGAACGATCGGTCGAAAATTAAGTTTTTGTATGAAAAAACATTTTGTTTATTAAGATAGCTTGACCAAACTCGGCATTAATTAGTTTTACTATGCTCGTCATATATATGCAAAATCCTATTAAGATCGGACCACTATACCATAGGAAAGATCGGTCGAAAATTAAGGTTCTGTATGAAAAATTATTTTGTTTATCAATATATCTTGACCAAACTCGGAATATATTACTTTTACTATGCTCGTCATATATATGCAAAATCCTTATAAGATCGGACCACTTTACCGGACCACTATACCATGGGAAAGATCGTTCGAAAATTAAGGGTCTGTATGAAAAATTATTTTGTTTATTAAGATATCTTGACCAAACTCGGCATTTATTAGTTTTACTATGCGCCTCATATATGTGCAAACTCCTATTAAGATCGGACCACTATATCATATCGCTGCCATAGGAGCGATCGGTCGACAATTAAGATTTGAATGAAAAAACATTGCGTTTATTAAGATATCTTGACCAAACGCGGCATTTATTAGTTTTTCCATGCTCCTCATATGTATGCAAAATCCTTTTAAGATCGGACTAGTATATCATATAGCTGCCATAGGAACGATCGGACGAAAATTAAGTTTTTGAGTTGAATTTATTAGTTTTACTATGCTCCTCATATATATGTAAAATCCTATTAAGATCGGACCACTATCTCATATAGCTACCATAGGAACGATCGGTTGAAAATAAAGTTTTTGTATGAAAAAACATTTTGTTTATCAAGATATCTTGACCAAACTCGGACTTTATTAGTTTCACCATGCATCTCGGATATATGCAAACTCATATTAAGGTCGGACACTTATACCATATTGCTGCCTTAGGAATAATCGGTCGAAAATTAAGTTTTTGTATGAAAATAAATTTTGTTTATTAAGATATCTTGACCAAACTTGGCATTTATTAGTTTTACTATGCTCCTCATATACATGGCAAATCCTATTAAGATCGGACCACTATCTCATAAAGCTATCATAGGAACGATCGGTCGAAAATAAATGTTTTGTATGAAAAAACATTTTGTTTATCAAGATATCATGACCAAATTCGGAATTTTTTAGTTTTACTATGCTCCTCATATATATGCAAACTCCTATTAAGATCGGACCACTATATAATATCGCTTCCATAGGAATTAGCCATTAGTTTTACTATGCTCCTCATATATATGTAAGTCCTATTAAGATCGGAACACTATCTCATATAGCTGCCATAGGAACGATCGGTCGAAAATTAAGCTTTTGTATGCAAAAGCATTTTGTTTATCAAGATATCTTAACCAAACTCGGCATTTATTAGTTTTACTATGCCTTTTCTATATATGCAAAAACCTATTAAGATCGGACTGCTATATCATATAGCTGCCATTGGAACGATCTGTCGAAAATTAAGATTTGTTTCGAAAAAACATTTTGTTTATTAAGATATCATGACCAAACTCGGCATATATTAGTTTTACTATGCTCCTCATAAATATGCGAAATCCTTTTAAGATCGTACCACTGTATCATATAGCTGCCATATATATGTAAACTCCTATTAAGACCGGACCACTACGTCATGTAGCTGCCATGGGAACGATAGGTCGAAAATAAAGTTTTTGTATGAAAATACATTTTGTTTATTAAGATATCATGACCAAAATGAGAATATTTTAGTTTTACTATGCTCCTTATATATATGCAAGCTCCTATTGAGATCAGACTACTATATCATATCGCTGCCATAGGAACGATCGGTCGAAAATTAAGATTTGTTTCGAAAAAACATTTTGTTTATTAAGATATCATGACCAAACTCGGAATTTATTAGTTTTTCTATGCTTCTCATACATATGCAAACTCCTATTAAGATCGGACCACTATATCATATCGCTGTCATAGGAACGATCGGTCGAAAATTAAGATTTGTATGAAAAAACATTTTGTTTATTAAGGTATCTTGACCAAACGCGGCATATATTATCTCATATAGCTGCCATAGGAACGATCGGTCGAAAATTAAGATTTGTATGAAAAAACATTTTGCTTATTAAGATATCATGACCAAATTCGGAATGTAAAATCCTATTTAAACGGAGCACTATCTCATATAGCTACCATAGGAACGATCGGTCGAAAATAAAGTTTTTGTATGAAAAAACATTTTGTTTATTAAGATATCATGACCAACCTCGGAATTTTTTAGATTTACTATGCATCTCATATATATGCAAACTCATATTAAGATCGGACCACTATACCATATAGAAAATAAGTTTTTGTATGAAAAAACATTTTTTTTATCATGATATCTTGACCAAACCCGGACTTTGTTAATTTTACTATGCATCTCATTATATGTAAATCCTATTAAGATCGGACCACTATCTCATATAGCTGCCAAAGGAAAATTAAGTTTTTGTATGCAAAAGAATTTTGTTTATCAAGATATCTTAACCAAACTCGGCATTTATTAGTTTAACTATGCCTCTTATATATATGCAAAAACCTATTAAGATCGGACTGCTATATCATATAGCTGCCATTGGAACGATCTGTCGAAAATTAATATTTGTTTCGAAAAAACATTTTGTTTATTAAGATATCATGACCAAACTCGGCATATATTAGTTTTACTATGGTCCTCATAAATATGCGAAATCCTTTTAAGATCGTACCACTGTATCATATACCTGCCATGGGAACGATCGGTCGAAAATTAAGATTTGTATGAAAAAACATTTTGTTTATTAAGGTATCTTGACCAAACGCGGCATATATTATCTCATATAGCTGCCATAGGAACGATCGGTCGAAAATTAAGTTTTTGTATGAAAACACATTTTGTTTATTAAGATATCTTGACCAAACGCGGCATTTATTAGTTTTACTATGCAACTCATATAAATGCAATCTCATATTAATTTCGGACCACTATACCGGATAGCTGCCTTAGGAATGATCGGTCGAAAATTAAGTTTTTGTATGAAAACACATTTTGTTTATTAGGATATCTTGACCAAACGCGGCATTTATTAGTTTTACTATGCTCCTCATATATATGCAAAATCCTATTAAGATCAGACCAGTATATCATATAGCTGCCATAGGAACGATCGGTCGAAAATTAAGTTTTTGTGTGAAAAAACATTTTGTTTATCAAGATATCTTGACCAAACTCGGCATTAATTAGCTTTACTATGCTCGTTATATATAACCAAAATCCTATTAAGACCGGACCACTATACCGGACCACTATACCATAGGAAAGATCGGTCGAAAATTAAGTTTTTGTAAGAAAAAACATGTTGTTTATCAAGATATCTTGACCAAACGCTGCATTTATTAGTTTTACTATGCTCCTCATATATATGCAAAATCCTATTAAAATCGGACCACTATATCATATCGCTGCCGTAGGAACGATCGGTCGAAAATTAAGTTTTTGAATTGAATTTATTAGTTTTACTATGCTCCTCATATAAATGTAAAATCCTATTAAGATCGGACCACTATCTCATATAGCTACTATAGGGACGATCGGTCGAAAATAAAGTTTTTGTATGAAAAAACATTTTGTTTATCAAGATATCATGACCAAATTCGGAATTTTTTAGTTTTACTATGCTCCTCATATATATGCAAACTCCTATTAAGATCGGACCACTATATAATATCGCTACCATAGGAACGATCGGTCGAAAATGAAGATTTGTATGAAAAAAAACATTTTGTTTATTAAGATATCTTGACCAAACACGGCATTTATTAGTTTTACTATGCTCCTCATATATATGCAAAATCCTATTAAGATCAAACCAGTATATCATATAGCTGCCATAGGAACGATCGGTCGAAAATTAGGTTTTTGTATGAAAAAACATTTTGTTTATCAAGATATCTTGACCAAACTCGGCATTAATTAGTTTTACTATGCTCGTCATATATATGCAAAATCCTATTAAGATCGGACCACTATACCGGACCACTATACCATGGGAAAGATCGATCGAAAATTAAGGGTCTGTATGAAAAATTATTTTGTTTATCAAGATATCTTGACCAAACTCGGAATTTATTAGTTTTACTATGCTCACCATATATATGCAAAATCTTATTAAGATCGGACCACTATATGATATCGCTCCCATAGGAACGATCGGTCGAAAATAAGTTTTTGTATGAAAAAACATTTTTTTTATCATGATATCTTGACCAAACCCGTGCTTTGTTTGTTTTACGATCGGTCGAAAATTAAGATTTGTATGAAAAAACATTTTGTTTATTAAGGTATCTTGACCAAACGCGGCATATATTATCTCATGTAGCTGCCATAGGAACGATCGGTCGAAAATTAGGTTTTTGTATGAAAACACATTTTGTTTATTAAGATATCTTGACCAAACGCGGCATTTATTAGTTTTACTATGCAGCTCATATAAATGCAAACTCATATTAAGATCGGACCACTATACCATATAGCTGCCTTAGGAATGATCGGTCGAAAATTAAGTTTTTGTATGAAAACACATTTTGTTTATTAAGATATCTTGACCACACGCGGCATTTATTAGTTTTACTATGCTCCTCATATATATGCAAAATCCTATTAAGATCAGACCAGTATATCATATAGCTGCCATAGGAACGATCGGTCGAAAATTAAGTTTATGTATGAAAAAACATTTTGTTTATCAAGATATCTTGACCAAACTCGGCATTAATTAGTTTTACTATGCTCGTCATATATATGAAAAATCCTATTAAGTTCGGACCACTATACCGGACCACTATACCGGACCACTATACCATAGAAAAGATCGGTCGAAAATTAAGATTTTGTATGCAAAAGCATTTTGTTTATTAAGATATCTTAACCAAACTCGGCATTTATTAGTTTTACTATGCCTCTTATATATATGCAAAAACCTATTTAGATCGGACTGCTATATCATATAGCTGCCATTGGAACGATCTGTCGAAAATTAAGATTTGTTTCGAAAAAACAATTTGTTTATTAAGATATCATGACCAAACTCGGCATATATTAGTTTTACTATGCTCCTCATAAATATGCGAAATCCTTTTAAGATCGTACCACTGTATCATATAGCTACCATAGGAACGATCGGTCGAAAATAAAGTTTTTGTAAGAAAAAACAGTTTGTTTATCAAGATATCATGACCAAACTCGGAATTATTTAGTTTTACTATGCTCCTCATATATATGTAGACTCCTATTAAGATCGGACCACTATATCATATCGCTGCCATAGGAACGATCAATCGAAAATAAAGTTTTTGTATGAAAAAAAATTTTGTTTATCAAGATATCTTGTCCAAGCTCGGACTTTATTAGTTTTACTATGCATGTCATATAAATGCAAATTCCTACTAGGATCAAACCAGTATATCATATAGCTGCCATAGGAACGATCGGTCGAAAATTAAGTTTTTGTTTGAAAAAACATTTTGTTTATCTAGATATCTTGACCAAACTCGGCATTAATTAGTTTTACTATGCTCGTCATATATATGCAAAATACTATTAAGATCGGACCACTATACCGGACCACTATACCATGGGAAAGATCGTTCGAAAATTAAGGGTCTGTATGAAAAATTATTTTGTTTATCAAGATATCTTGACCAAACTCGGAATTTATTAGTTTTACTAGGCTCACCATATATATGCAAAATCTTATTAAGATCGGACCACTATATCATATCGCTGCCAAAGGAACAATCGGTCGAAAATTAAGATTTGTATGAAAAAACGTTTTGTTTATTAAGATATCTTGACCAACCGCGGCACTTATTAATTTTTCTATGCTCCTCATATGTATGCAAAATCCTATTAAGGTCGGACTAGTATATCAGATAGCTGCCATAGGAACGATCGAACGAAAATAAAGTTTTTGAATTGAATTTATTAGTTTTACTATGCTACTCATATATATGTAAAATCCTATTAAGATCGGAGCACTATCTCATATAGCTACCATAGGAACGATCGGTCGAAAATAAAGTTTTTGTATGAAAAAACATTTTGTTTATCAATATATCATGACCAACCTCGGAATTTTTGAGTTTTACTATGCATATCATATATATGCAAACTCATATTAAGATCGGACCACTATACCATATAGCTGCCTTGGGAATGATAGGTCGAAAATTAAGTTTTTGTATGAAAACTTATTTTGTTTATTAAGATATCTTGACCAAACTTGGCATTTATTAGTTTTACTATGCGCCTTATATATGTGCAAGCTCCTATTAAGATCGGACCACTATATCATATCGCTGCCATAGGAGCGATCGGCCGAAAATTAAGATTTGAATGAAAAAACATTGTGTTTATTAAGATATCTTGACCAAACGCGGCATTTATTAGTTTTTCCATGCTCCTCATATATATGCAAAATCCTATTAAGATCGGACCACTATATCATATCGCTGCCATAGGAACGATCGGTCGAAAATTAAGTTTTTGAATTGAATTTATTTGTTTTACTATGCTCCTTATATAAATGTAAAATCCTATTAAGATCGGACCACCATCTCATATAGCTACCATAGGAACGAAAATAAAGTTTTTGTATGAAAAAACATTTTGTTTATCAATTTATCATGACCAACCTCGGAATTTTTTAGTTTTACCATGCATCTCGGACACTTATACCATATAGCTGCCTTAGGAACGATCGGTCGAAAATTAAGTTTTTGTATGAAAAATTATTTTGTTTATCAAGATATCTTGACCAAACTTTGCATTTATTAGTTTTACTATGCTCCTCATATATATGGAAAATCCTATTAGGATCAGACCACTATATAATATGGCTGCCATAGGAACGATCGATCGAAAATAAAGTTTTTGTATGAAAAAACATTTTGTTTATCAAGATATCATGACCAAACTCGGAATTTTTTAGTTTTACTATGCTCCTCATATATATGCAGACTCCTATTTAGATCGGACCACTATATGATATCGCTCCCATAGGAACGATCGGTCGAAAATAAGTTTTTTTATGAAAAAACATATTTTTTATCATGATATCTTGACCAAACCCGGACTTTGTTAGTTTTACTATGCATCTCATATATATGTAAATCCTATTAAGATCGGAACACTATCTCATATAGCTGCCATAGGAACGATCGGTCGAAAATTAAGTTTTTGTATGCAAAAGCATTTTGTTTATCAAGATATCTTAACCAAACTCGGCATTTATTAGTTTTACTATCCTCTTATATATATGCAAAAACCTATTAAGATCGGACTGCTATATCATATAGCTGCCATTGGAACGATCTGTCGAAAATTAAGATTTGTTTCGAAAAAACATTTTGTTTATTAAGATATCATGACCAAACTCGGCATATATTAGTTTTACTATGCTCCTCATAAATATGCGAAATCCTTTTAAGATCGTACCACTGTATCATATAGCTGCCATGGGAACGATCGGTCGAAAATAACTCGGAAACTCTGAATCTATCAGTGTTACTATGCTCCCCATATATATGTAAAATCCTATTAAGACCGGACCACTACCTCATGTAGCTGCCATGGGAACGATAGGTCGAAAATAAAGTTTTTGTATGAAAAACATTATGTTTATTAAGATATCATGACCAAACTGGGAATATTTTAGTTTTACTATGCTCCTTATATATATGCAAGCTCCTATTAAGATCGGACTACTATATCATATCGCTGCCATAGGAACGATCGGTCGAAAATTAAGATTGGTTTCGAAAAAACATTTTGTTTATCAAGATATCATGACCAAACTCGGAATTTATTAGTTTTTCTATGCTTCTCATATATATGCAAACTCCTATTAAGATCGGAGCACTATATGATATCGCTACCATAGGAACGATCGGTCGAAAATGAAGATTTGTATGAAAAAACATTTTGTTTATTAAGATATCTTGAGCAACCGCGGCACTTATTAATTTTTCTATGCTCCTCATATGTATGCAAAATCCTATTAAGGTCGGACTAGTGTATCAGATAGCTGCTATAGGAACGATCGAACGAAAATTAAGTTTGAATTGAATTTATTAGTTTTACTATGCTACTCATATATATGTAAAATCCTATTAAGATCGGAGCACTATCTCATATAGCTACCATAGGAACAATCGGATATATCATGACCAACCTCGGAATTTTTTAGTTTTACTATGCATCTCATATATATGCAAACTCATATTAAGATCGGACCACTATACCATATAGCTGCCTTAGGAATGATAGGTCGAAAATTAAGTTTTTGTATGAAAACATATTTTGTTTATTAAGATATCTTGACCAAACTTGGCATTTATTAGTTTTACTATGCGCCTCATATATGTGCAAATTGTTATTAAGATCGGACCACTATATCATATCGCTGCCATAGGAGCGATCGGTCGAAAATTAAGATTTGAATGAAAAAACATTGTGTTTATTAAGATATCTTGTCCAAACGCGGCATTTATTAGTTTTTCCATGTTCCTCATATGTATGCAAAATCCTATTAAGATCGGACTAGTATATCATATAGCTGCCATAGGAACGATCGGTTGAAAATAAAGTTTTTGTATGAAAAAACATTTTGTTTATCAAGATATCATGACCTAACTCGGAATTTTTTAGTTTTACTATGCATCTCATATATATGCAGACTCCTATTAAGATCGGACCACTATCGATCGGTCGAAAATTAAGTTTTTGTATGAAAAAACATTTTGTTTATCAAGATATCTTGACCAAACTCGGACTTTATTAGTTTTATTATGCATCTCGGATATATGCAAACTCATATTAAGATCGGACACTTATACCGTATAGCTGCCTTAGGAATGATCGGTCGAAAATTAAGTTTTTGTATGAAAAATTATTTTGTTTATCAAGATATCTTCACCAAACTCGGAATTTATTAGTCTTACTATGCTCCTCATATATATGCAAAATCCTATTAAGATCGGACCACTATATCATATCGCTGCCATAGGAACGATCGGTCGAAAATTAAGTTTTTGAATTGAATTTATTAGTTTTACTATGCTCCTCACCTCATATAAATGTAAAATCCTATTAAGATCGGACCACTATCTCATATAGCTACCATAGGAACGAAAATAAAGTTTTTGTATGAAAAAACATTTTGTTTATCAATTTATCATGACCAACCTCGGAATTTTTTAGTTTTACCATGCATCTCGGATATATGCAAACTCATATTAAGATCGGACACTTATACCATATAGCTGCCTTAGGAATGATCGGTCGAAAATTAAGTTTTTGTATGACAAATTTTTTTGTTTATCAAGATATCTTGACCAAACTTGGCATTTATTAGTTTAACTATGCTCCTCATATATATGGAAAATCCTATTAAGATCAGACCACTATATAATATGGCTGCCATAGGAACGATCGATCGAAAATAAAGTTTTTGTATGAAAAAACATTTTGTTTATTAAGATATCATGACCAAACTCGGAATTTTTTAGTTTTACTATGCTCCTCATATATATGCAGACTCCTATTAAGATCGGACCACTATATGATATCGCTCCCATAGGAACGATCGGTCGAAAATAAGTTTTTGTATGAAAAAACATTTTTTTTATCATGATATCTTGACCAAACCCGGACTTTGTTAGTTTTACTATGCATCTGATATATATGTAAATCCTATTAAGATCGGAACACTATCTCATATAGCTGCCATAGGAACGATCGGTCGAAAATTAAGTTTTTGTATGCAAAAGCATTTTGTTTATCAAGATATCTTAACCAAACTCGGCATTTATTAGTTTTACTATCCTCTTATATATATGCAAAAACGTATTAAGATCGGACTGCTATATCATATAGCTGCCATTGGAACGATCTGTCGAAAATTAAGATTTGTTTCGAAAAAACATTTTGTTTATTAAGATATCATGACCAACCTCGGCATATATTAGTTTTACTATGCTCCTCATAAATATGCGAAATCCTTTTAAGATCGTACCACTGTATCATATAGCTGCCATGGGAACGATCGGTCGAAAATAACTCGGAAACTCTGAATCTATCAGTTTTACTATGCTCCCCATATATATGTAAAATCCTATTAAGACCGGACCACTACCTCATATAGCTGCTATGGGAACGATAGTTCGAAAATAAAGTTTTTGTATGAAAAAACATTTTGTTTATTAAGATATCATGACCAAACTGAGAATATTTTAGTTTTACTATGCTCCTTATATATATGCAAGCTCCTATTAAGATCGGACTACTATATCATATCGCTGCCATAGGAACGATCGGTCGAAAATTAAGATTTGTTTCGAAAAAACATTTTGTTTATTAAGATATCATGACCAAACTCGGAATTTATTAGTTTTTCTATGCTCCTCATATATATGCAAACTCCTATTAAGATCGGACCACTATATCATATCGCTGTCAGAGGAACGATCGGTCGAAAATTAAGATTTGTATGAAAAAACATTTTGTTTATTAAGGTATCTTGACCAAACGCGGCATATATTATCTCATATAGCTGCCATAGGAACGATCGGTTGAAAATTAGGTTTTTGTATGAAAACACATTTTGTTTATTAAGATATCTTGACCAAACGCGGCATTTATCAGTTTTACTATGCATCTCATATACGTGCAAACTCACATTAAGATCGGACCACTATACCATATAGCTGCCTAAGGAATGATCGGTCGAAAATTAAGTTTTTGTATGAAAACACATTTTGTTTATTAAGATATCTTGACCAAACGCGGCATTTATTAGTTTTACTATGCTCCTCATATATATGCAAAATCCTATTAAGATCAGACCAGTATATCATATAGCTGCCATAGGAACGATCGGTCGAAAATTAAGTTTTTGTGTGAAAAAACATTTTGTTTATCAAGATATCTTGACCAAACTCGGAATTAATTAGTGTTACTATGCTCGTCATATATATGCAAAATCCTATTAAGATCGGACCACTATACCGGACCACTATACCATGAGAAAGATCGTTCGAAAATTAAGGGTCTGTATGAAAAATTATTTTGTTTATCAAGATATCTTGACCAAACTCGGAATTTATTAGTTTTACTATGCTCACCATATATATGCAAAATCTTATTAAGATCGGACCACTATACGATACGATCGGTCGAAAATTAAGATTTGTATGAGAAAACATTTTGTTTATTAAGATATCTTGACCAAACGCGGCCCTTATTAGTTTTTCTATGCTCCTCATATGTATGCAAAATCCTATTAAGATCGGACTAGTATATCAGATAGCTGCCATAGGAACGATCGAACGAAAATCATTTTTTGAATTGAATTTGTTAGTTTTACTATGCTCCTCATATATATGTAAAATCCTATTAAGATCGGAGCACTATCTCATATAGCTACCATAGGAACGAAAATAAAGTTTTTGTATGAAAAAACATTTTGTTTATCAAGATATCATGACCAACCTCGGAATTTTTTAGTTTTACTATGCATCTCATATATATGCAAACTCATATTAAGATCGGACCACTATACCATATAGCTGCCTTAGGAACGATCGGTCGAAAATTAAGATTTGTATGAAAAAACGTTTTGTTTATTAAGATATCTTGACCAAACGCGGCACTTATTAGTTTTTCTATGCTCCTCATATGTATGCAAAATCCTTTTAAGATCGGACTAGTATATCAGATAGCTGCCATAGGAACGATCGAACGAAAATAAAGTGTTTGAATTGAATTTGTTAGTTTTACTATGCTCCTCATATATATGTAAAATCCTATTAAGATCGGAGCACTATCTCATATAGCTACCATAGGAACGAAAATAAAGTTTTTGTATGAAAAAACATTTTGTTTATCAAGATATCATGACCAACCTCGGAATTTTTTAGTTTTACTATGCATCTCATATATATGCAAACTCATATTAAGATCGGACCACTATATCATATCGCTGCCATAGGAACGATCGATCGAAAAATAAATTTTTGTATGAAAAAACATTTTGTTTATCAAGAAGATATCTTGACCAAGCTCGGCAATAATTAGTCTTACTATGCATCTCATATATATGCAAAATCCTAGTAAGATCGGACCACTATCTCATATAGCTACCATAGGAACGATTGGTCGAAAATAAAGTTTTTATATGAA
This sequence comes from Drosophila virilis, assembly GCF_030788295.1. Classification (NCBI taxonomy): domain Eukaryota; kingdom Metazoa; phylum Arthropoda; class Insecta; order Diptera; family Drosophilidae; genus Drosophila; species Drosophila virilis. Next base: position 51,945 of record NW_027212854.1, read on the forward strand.
AAAACATTTTGTTTATCAAGATATCATGACCAAACATGGAATTTTTTAGTTTTACTATGCTCCTCATATATATGTAAATCCTATTAAGATCGGACCACTATCTCATATAGCTGCCATAGGAACGATCGGTCGAAAATTAAGTTTTTGTATGCAAAAGCATTTCGTTTATCAAGATATCTTAACCAAACTCGGCATTTATTAGTTTTACTATGCCTCTTATATATATGCAAAAACCTATTAAGATCGGACTGTTATATCATATAGCTGCCATTGGAACGATCGGTTGAAAATAAAGTTTTTGTATGAAAAAACATTTTGTTTATCAAGATATCATGACCTAACTCGGAATTTTTTAGTTTTACTATGCATCTCATATATATGCAGACTCCTATTAAGATCGGACCACTATCAATCAGTCGAAAATTAAGTTTTTGTATGTATATCAAGAATCATGACCAAATTCGGAATTTTCTAGTTCTACTATGCTCCTCATATATCTGCAGACTGCTATTAAGATCGGACCACTATATCATATAGCTCCCATAGGAACGATCGGTCGAAAATAAGTTTTTGTATGAAAAAACATTTTTTTTATCATGATATCTTGACCAAACCCGGACTTTGTTAGTTTTACTATGCATCTCATATATATGTAAATCCTATTAAGATCGGACCACTATCTCATATAGCTGCCATAGGAACGATCGGTCGAAAATTAAGTTTTTGTATGCAAAAGCATTTTGTTTATCAAGATATCTTAACCAAACTCGGCATTTATTAGTTTTACTATGCCCCTAATATATTTGCAAAATTCCTATTAAGATCACACCAGTATATCATATAGCTGCCATAGGAACGATCGGTCGAAAATTAAGTTCTTGTATGAAAAAACATTTTGTTTATCAGGATATCTTGACCAAACTCGGCATATATTAGTTTTTCTATGCTCCTCATATATATGCAAAAACCTATTAAGATCGGACTGCTATATCATATAGCTGCCATTGGAACGATCTGTCGAAAATTAAGATTTGTTTCGAAAAAACATTTTGTTTATTAAGATATCATGACCAAACTCGGCATATATTAGTTTTACTATGCTCCTCATAAATATGCGAAATCCTTTTAAGATCGTACCACTGTATCATATAGCTGCCATGGGAACGATCGGTCGAAAATAACTCGGAAACTCTGAATCTATCAGTTTTACTATGCTCCCCATATATATGTAAAATCCTATTGAGACCGGACCACTACCTCATATAGCTGCCATGGGAACGATAGTTCGAAAATAAAGTTTTTGTATGAAAAAACATTTTGTTTATTAAGATATCATGACCAAACTGAGAATATTTTAGTTTTACTATGCTCCTTATATATATGCAAGCTCCTATTAAGATCGGACTACTATATCATATCGCTGCCATAGGAACGATCGGTCGAAAATTAAGATTTGTATAAAAAAACATTTTGTTTATTAAGGTATCTTGACCAAACGCGGCATATATTATCTCATATAGCTGCCATAGGAACGATCGGTCGAAAATTAGGTTTTTGTATGAAAACACATTTTGTTTATTAAGATATCTTGACCAAACGCGGCATTTATCAGTTTTACTATCCATCTCATATACGTGCAAACTCACATTAAGATCGGACCACTATACCATATAGCTGCCTAAGGAATGATCGGTCGAAAATTAAGTTTTTGTATGAAAACACATTTTGTTTATTAAGATATCTTGACCAAACGCGGCATTTATTAGTTTTACTATGCTCCTCATATATATGCAAATTCCTATTAAGATCAGACCAGTATATCATATAGCTGCCATAGGAACGATCGGTCGAAAATTAAGTTTTTGTGTGAAAAAACATTTTGTTTGTCAAGATATCTTGACCAAACTCGGCATTAATTAGTTTTACTATGCTCGTTATATATAACCAAAATCCTATTAAGATCGGACCACTATACCGGACCACTATACCATAGGAAAGATCGGTCGAAAATTAAGTTTTTGTATGAAAAAACATTTTGTTTATCAAGATGTCATGACCAAATTCGGAATTTTTTAGTTTTACTATGCTCCTCATATATATGCAAACTCCTATTAAGATCGGACCACTATATAATATCGCTACCATAGGAACGATCGGTCGAAAATGAAGATTTGTATGAAAAAAACATCTTGTTTATTAAGATATCATGACCAAACACGGCATTTATTAGTTTTACTATGCTCCTCATATATATGCAAAATCCTATTAAGATCAAACCGGTATATCATATAGCTGCCATAGGAACGATCGGTCGAAAATTAAGTTTTTGTATGAAAAAACATTTTGTTTATCAAGATATCTTGACCAAACTCGGAATTAATTAGTTTTACTATGCTCGTCATATATATGCAAAATCCTAGTAAGATCGGACCACTATCTCATATAGCTACCATAGGAACGATTGGTCGAAAATAAAGTTTTTGTATGAAAAACATTTTGTTTATCAAGATATCATGACCAAACATGGAATTTTTTAGTTTTACTATGCTCCTCATATATATGTAAATCCTATTAAGATCGGACCACTATCTCATATAGCTGCCATAGGAACGATCGGTCGAAAATAAAGTTTTTGTATGAAAAAACATTTTGTTTATCAAGATATCATGACCAAACATGGAATTTTTTAGTTTTACTATGCTCCTCATATATATGCAAACTCCTATTAAGATCGGACCACTATATAATATCGCTACCATAGGAACGATCGGTCGAAAATGAAGATTTGTATGAAAAAAACATCTTGTTTATTAAGATATCATGACCAAACACGGCATTTATTAGTTTTACTATGCTCCTCATATGTATGCAAAATCCTATTAAGATCAAACCGGTATATCATATAGCTGCCATAGGAACGATCGGTCGAAAATTAAGTTTTTGTATGAAAAAACATTTTGTTTATCAAGATATCTTGACCAAACTCGGAATTAATTAGTTTTACTATGCTCGTCATATATATGCAAAATCCTAGTAAGATCGGACCACTATCTCATATAGCTACCATAGGAACGATTGGTCGAAAATAAAGTTTTTGTATGAAAAAACATTTTGTTTATCAAGATATTATGACCAAACATGGAATTTTTTAGTTTTACTATTCTCCTCATATATATGTAAATCCTATTAAGATCGGACCACTATCTCATATAGCTGCCATAGGAACGATCGGTCGAAAATTAAGTTTTTGTATGCGAAAGCATTTCGTTTATCAAGATATCTTAACCAAACTCGGCATTTATTAGTTTTACTATGCCTCTTATATATATGCAAAAACCTATTAAGATCGGACTGTTATATCATATAGCTGCCATTGGAACGATCGGTTGAAAATAAAGTTTTTGTATGAAAAAACATTTTGTTTATCAAGATATCATGACCTAACTCGGAATTTTTTAGTTTTACTATGCATTTTACTATGCATTTCTCGGTGTTGTCCTTCTACATAAGTTGATTATTGGCGACATTGATTCTCCTTTTCTGCTAGGGCGTCTTCAATTCTCTGTTCCGGCTAGACCAACCAGAAATTATCGCCCCTTATTACTATCTACGTGCACAACTGATTACGCTATGCACAATTCTTTTCGCGTGCTATGTAAAAATTATAATAGTTTGCATCACGTTTTCTCTACCGAACTGTCTCTACCCCTAATAAAATCGTTGCTTTCAGGATACCTTCGGGAAGTCGCTGACCATTCCCAGCTATGAGCAGGGGCATAGCTAGCCGGACAGGCTGAAAAATTTTCCCCCACCGTGTCGGTGATTTCCCAATACTTTTCTCTTTGTCCTATCCACTTAACACTCTTTATCTAACTTACATTGCTTTACTTTATTAACAATTTTCTTACTTTCTTTTTTCCTATTTATTGTATTTTCTTTATTAATTTAGCAAATTAAGATTATTTTTAATTTCACTTGAGATCACTTTTTTCCTACTTACAACCTTCTGCTTAGATGTAGGCTCTAATAGCGTCACTGACAAAATTAGCTGTGAAAAGGGGCACAGCTGGCCGGACTGGCAAATAAAACACCTCCATCGGTCGGTGATGCTATTTAGAAAATTGTATCCTTTAACTAGGCTTTTAGAATATACTTATATTGTACAACCTTTTGAATAATGAGGAAGACACTCGTTTTGTCGACCATTAATAAATAAATATAAATCATAAATCAAAAAAAAAAAAAAATCAAAAAATCTCATATATATGCAGACTCCTATTAAGATCGGACCACTATCGATCAGTCGAAAATTAAGTTTTTGTATGAAAAAACATTTTGTTTATCAAGAATCATGACCAAATTCGGAATTTTCTAGTTCTACTATGCTCCTCATATATCTGCAGACTGCGATTAAGATCGGACCACTATATCATATAGCTCCCATAGGAACGATCGGTCGAAAATAAAGTTTTTGTATGAAAAAACATTTTGTTTATCAAGATTTCATGACCATATTCGGAATTTTTTAGTTTTACTATGCTCCTCATATATATGCAAACTCCTATTAAGATCGGACCACTATATGACATCGCTCCCATAGGAACGATCGGTCGAAAATAAGTTTTTGTATGAAAAAACATTTTTTTTATCATGATATCTTGACCAAACCCGGACTTTGTTAGTTTTACTATGCATCTTATATATATGTAAATCCTATTAAGATCGGACCACTATCTCATATAGCTGCCATAGGAACGATCTGTCGAAAATTAAGTTTTTGTATGCAAAAGCATTTTGTTTATCAAGATATCTTGACCAAACTCGGCATTTATTAGTTTTACTATGCTCCTAATATATATGCAAAATCCTATTAAGATCGGACTGCTATATCATATAGCTGCCATTGGAACGATCGGTCGAAAATTAAGTTTTTGTATGAAAAAACATTTTGTTTATCAGGATATCTTGACCAAACTCGGCATTTATTAGTTTTACTATGCTCCTCATATATATGCAAAAACCTATTAAGATCGGACTGCTATATCATATAGCTGCCATTGGAACGATCTGTCGAAAATTAAGATTTGTTTCGAAAAAACATTTTGTTTATTAAGATATCATGATCAAACTCGGCATATATTAGTTTTACTATGCTCCTCATAAATATGCGAAATCCTTTTAAGATCGTACCACTGTATCATATAGCTGCCATGGGAACGATCGGTCGAAAATAACTCGGAAACTCTCAATCTATCAGTTGTACTATGTGCCCCATATATATGTAAAATCCTATTAAGACCGGACCACTACCTTATATAGCTGCCATGGGAACGATAGGTCGAAAATAAAGTTATTGTAAGAAAAAACTTTTTGTTTATTAGGATATCATGACCAAACTGGGAATATTTTAGTTTTATTATGCTCCTTATATATATGCATGCTCCTATTAAGATCGGACTACTATATCATAACGCTGCCATAGGAACGATCGGTCGAAAATTAAGATTTGTTTTGAAAAAACATTTTGTTTATTAAGGTATCATGACCAAACTCGGAATTTATTAGTTTTTCTATGCTCCTCATATATATGCAAACTCCTATTAAGATCGGACCACTATATCATATCGCTGTCATAGGAACAATCGGTCGAAAATTAAGATTTGTATGAAAAAACATTTTGTTTATTAAGGTATCTTGACCAAACGCGGCATATATTATCTCATATAGCTGCCATAGGAACGATCGGTCGAAAATTAAGATTTGTATGAAAAAACATTTTGTTTATTAAGATATCATGACCAAATTCGGAATTTTTTATTTTTACTATGCTCCTCATATATATGCAAGATCCTATTAAGATCGGACTACTATATCATATAGCTGCCATAGGAACGATCGGTCGAAAATAAAGTTTTTGTAAGAAAAAACATTTTGTTTATCAAGGTGTCATGACCAACCTCGAAATTTTTTAGTTTTACTATGCTCCTCATATATATGTAGACTCCTATTAAGATCGGACCACTATATCATATCGCTGCCATAGGAACGATCGGTCGAAAATAAAGTTTTTGTAAGAAACAAAATTTTGTTTATCAAGATATCTTCACCAAACTCGGCATTTATTAGTTTTACTATGCATCTCATATAAATGCAAACTCATATTAAGATCGGACCACTATACCATATAGCTGCCTTAGGAATTAGCGGTCGAAAATTAAGTTTTTGTATGAAAACACATTTTGTTTATTAAGATATCTTAACCAAACGCGGCATTTATTAGTTTTTTTATGCTCCTCATATGTATGCAAAATCCTAGTAAGATCGGACTAGTATATGATATTGCTGCCATAGGAATGATCGGTAGAAAATTAAGTTTTTGAATTGAATTTATTAGTTTTACTTTGCTCCTCATATAAATGTAAAATCCTATTAAGATCGGACCACTATACCATATAGCTACCATAGGAACGATCGGTCGAAAATAAAGTTTTTGTATGAAAAAACATTTTGTTTATGAAGATATCATGACCAACCTCGGACTTTATTAGTTTTCTTATGCATCTCATATAAATGCAAACTAATATTAAGATCGGACCACTATACCATATAGCTGCCTTAGGAATGATCGGTCGAAAATTAAGTTTTTGTATGAAAACACATCATGACCAAACTCGGAATTTTTTAGTTTTATTATGCTCATATATATGTAGACTCCTATTAAGATCGGACCACTATATCATATCGCTGCCATAGGAACGATGGGTCGAATATAAAGTTTTTGTATGAAAAAAAATTTTGTTTATCAAGATATCTTGACCAAACTCGGACATTATTAGTTTTACTATGCATCTCATATAAATGCAAACTCATATTAAGATCGGACCACTATACCATATAGCTGCGTTAGGAATGATCGGTCGAAAATTAAGTTTTTGTATGAAAACACATTTTGTTTATTAAGATATCTTGACCAAACGCGGCATTTATTAGTTTTTCTATGCTCCTCATATGTATGCAAAATCCTATTAAGATCGGACTAGTATATCATATAGCTGCCATAGGAACAATCTGTCGAAAATTAAGTTTTTGAATTGAATTTATTAGTTTTACTATGCTCCTCATATAAATATAAAATCCTATTAAGATCGGACCACTATCTCATATAGCTACCATAGGAACGATCGGTCGAAAATAAAGTTTTTGTAAGAAAAAACATTTTGTTTATCAAGGTGTCATGACCAACCTCGAAATTTTTTAGTTTTACTATGCTCCTCATATATATGTAGACTCCTATTAAGATCGGACCACTATATCATATCGCTGCCATAGGAACGATCGGTCGAAAATAAAGTTTTTGTAAGAAACAAAATTTTGTTTATCAAGATATCTTCACCAAACTCGGCATTTATTAGTTTTACTATGCATCTCATATAAATGCAAACTCATATTAAGATCGGACCACTATACCATATAGCTGCCTTAGGAATTAGCGGTCGAAAATTAAGTTTTTGTATGAAAACACATTTTGTTTATTAAGATATCTTAACCAAACGCGGCATTTATTAGTTTTTTTATGCTCCTCATATGTATGCAAAATCCTAGTAAGATCGGACTAGTATATGATATTGCTGCCATAGGAATGATCGGTAGAAAATTAAGTTTTTGAATTGAATTTATTAGTTTTACTTTGCTCCTCATATAAATGTAAAATCCTATTAAGATCGGACCACTATCCCATATAGCTACCATAGGAACGATCGGTCGAAAATAAAGTTTTTGTATGAAAAAACATTTTGTTTATGAAGATATCATGACCAACCTCGGACTTTATTAGTTTTCTTATGCATCTCATATAAATGCAAACTAATATTAAGATCGGACCACTATACCATATAGCTGCCTTAGGAATGATCGGTCGAAAATTAAGTTTTTGTATGAAAACACATCATGACCAAACTCGGAATTTTTTAGTTTTATTATGCTCATATATATGTAGACTCCTATTAAGATCGGACCACTATATCATATCGCTGCCATAGGAACGATGGGTCGAATATAAAGTTTTTGTATGAAAAAAAATTTTGTTTATCAAGATATCTTGACCAAACTCGGACTTTATTAGTTTTACTATGCATCTCATATAAATGCAAACTCATATTAAGATCGGACCACTATACCATATAGCTGCGTTAGGAATGATCGGTCGAAAATTAAGTTTTTGTATGAAAACACATTTTGTTTATTAAGATATCTTGACCAAACGCGGCATTTATTAGTTTTTCTATGCTCCTCATATGTATGCAAAATCCTATTAAGATCGGACTAGTATATCATATAGCTGCCATAGGAACAATCTGTCGAAAATTAAGTTTTTGAATTGAATTTATTAGTTTTACTATGCTCCTCATATAAATATAAAATCCTATTAAGATCGGACCACTATCTCATATAGCTACCATAGGAATGATCGGTCGAAAATAAAGTTTTTGTATGAAAAAACATTTTGTTTATTAAGATATCATGACCATATTCGGAATTTTTTCGTTTTACTATGCTCCTCATATATATGCAAGCTCCTATTAAGATCGGACCAGAATATGATATCGCTACCATAGGAACGATCGGTCCAAAATGAAGATTTGTATGAAAAAAACATTTTGTTTATTAAGATATCTTGACCAAACACGGCATTTATTAGTTTTGCTATGCTCCTCATATGTATGGAAAATCCTATTAAGATGGGACTAGTATATCATATAGCTGCCATAGGAACGATCGGTCGAAAATTAAGTTTTTGAATTGAATTTATTAGTTTTACTATGCTCCTCATATAAATGTAAAATCCTATTAAGACCGGACCACTATCTCATAGAGCTACCATAGAAACGATCGGTCGAAAATAAAGTTTTTGCATGAAAAAACATTTTATTTATCAAGATATCATGACCAAACTCGGAATTTTTTAGTTTTACTATGCTCCCCATATATATGCAGACTCCTATTAAGATCGGACCACTATATCATATCGCTCCCATAGGAACGTTCGTTCGAAAATAAGTTTTTGTATGAAAAAACATTTTTTTTATCAAGATATCTTGACCAAACTCGGACTTTATTAGTTTTGCTATGCATCTCATATATATGCAAAGTTCTATTAAGATCGGACCACTATCTCATATAGCTGCCATAGGAACGATCCGTCGAAAATTAAGTTTTTGTATGCAAAAGCATTTTGTTTATCAAGATATCTTAACCAAACTCGGCATTTATTAGTTTTACTATGCTCCTAATATATTTGCGAAAACCTATTAAGATCGGACTGCTATATCATATAGCTGCCATTGGAACGATCGGTCGAAAATTAAGTTTTTGTTTGAAAAAACATTTTGTTTATCAGGATATCTTGACCAAACTCGGCATATATTAGTTTTTCTATGCTCCTCATATATAAGCAAACTCCTATTAAGATCGGACCACTATATCATATCGCTAACATAGGAACGATCGGTCGAAAATTAAAATTTGTATGAAAAAACATTTTGTTTATTAAGATATATTGACTTAACGCGGCATATATTGGTTTTACTATGCTCCTCATATATATGCGAAATCCTATTAAGATCGGACCACTGTATCATATAGCTGCCGTGGGAACGATCGGTCGAAAATAAAGTTTTTGTATGAAAAAACATTTTGTTTATTAAGAAATCATGACCAAACTCTGAATTTATCAGTTTTACTATGCTCCTCATATATGTGTAAAATACTATTAAGATCGGACCCCTATCTCATATAGCTACCATAGGAACGATCTGTCGAAAATAAAGTTTTTGTATGAAAAATCATTTTGTTTATTAAGATATCATGACCAAACTCGGAACTTTTTAGTTTTACTATGCTCCTAATATATATGCAAAAACCTATTAAGATCGGACTGCTATATCATATCGCTGCCATAGGAACGATTGGTCGAAAATAAGTTTTTGTATGCAAAAGCATTTTGTTTATCAAGATATCTTAACCAAACTTGACATTTATTGGTTTTACTATGCTCCTCATATATATGCAGACTCCTATTAAGATCGGACCACTATATCATATAGCTGCCATAGGAACGATCGGTTGAAAATTAAGATTTGTATATAAAAACTTTTTGTTTATTAGGATATCTTGACTAAACGCGTCATATATTAGTTTTACTATGCTCCTCATATATATGCGAAATCCTATTAGGATATCATGACCTATTAAGATATCATGACCAAACTGGGAATATTTTAGTTTTACTATCCTCCTTATATACATGCAAGCTCCTATTAAGATCGGACTACTATATCATATAGCTGCCATGAGAGCGATCGGTCAAAATTAAGATTTGTATAAAAAGAATTTTGTTTATTAGGATATCTTGACTAAACGCGTCATATATTAGTTTTACTATGCTCCTCATAAATATGCGAAATCCTATTAAGATCGGACCACTGTATCATATAGCTGTCATGGGAGCGATCGGTCAAAAATAAGTTTTTGCTCCTCATATATATGTGAAATCCTATTAAGATCGGACCAGTATCTCATATAGCTGCCATAGGAACGATCGGTCGAAAATTAGGTTTTTGTATGCAAAAGCATTTTGTTTATCAAGATATATTGACCAAACTCGGCAGTTATTAGTTTTACTATGCTCCTAATATATATGCAAAATCCTATTAAGATCGGACTGCTATATCGTATAGCTGCCATTGGCACGATCGGTCGAAAATTAAGTTTTTGTATGAAAAACATTTTGTTTATCAGGATACCTTGACCAAGCTCGGCATATATTAGTTTTACTATGCTCCTCATAAATATGCGAAATCCTTTTAAGAGAGTACCACTGTATTGTGTAGCTGCCATGGGAATGATCGGTCGGAAATAAAGTTTTTGTATGAAAAAACATTTTATTTGTTAAGATATCATGACCAAAATCGGAATTTTTTAGTTTTACTATTCTCCTTATATATATGCAAGCTCCTATTAAGATCGGACCACTATATCATGTCGCTGCCATAGGAACGATCGGTCGAAAATTAAGATTTGTATGAAAAAACATTTTATTTATAAAGATATCATGACCATACTCGGAATTTATTAGTTTTTCTATGGTCCTCATATATATGCAAGCTCCTATTAAGATCGGACCACTATATCATATCGCTGCCATAGGGACGATCGTTCGAAAATTAAAATTTGTATAAAATAGAATTTTGTTTATTAGCATATATTGACTAAACGCGTCATATATTAGTTTTACTATGCTCCTCATAAATATGCGAAATCCTATTAAGATCGGACCACTGTATCATATAGCTGCCATGGGAGCGATCGGTCAAAAATTACTCGGCAACTCTAAATTTATCAGTTTTACTATGCTCCTCATATATATGTAAAATCCTATTAAGACCGGAACATATAGCTGCCATAGGAACTATTGGTCGAAAATAAAGTTTTTGTATGAAAAAACTTTTTATTTATCAAGATATCATGACCAAACTCGGAATTTTGTAGTTTAACTATGCTCCTCATATATATGCAAACTCTTATTAAGATCGGACCACAATATCATATCGCTGCCAAAGGAACGAGCGGTCGAAAATTAAGATTTGTATAAAAAAACATTTTGTTTATTAAAATATCTTGACCAAACGTGACATTTATTAGTTTTTCTATACTCCTCATATATATGCAAAATCCTATTAAGATCGGACTACTATTTCATATAGCTGCCATAGGAATGATCGGTCGAAAATTAAGTTTTTGAATTGAATTTATTAGTTTTACTATGCTCCTCATATATACGTAAAATCCTGTTAAGATCGGAACACTATCTCATATGGCTACCATAGGAACGATCGGTCGAAAATAAAGTTTTTGTATGAAAAAACATTTTGTTTATCAAGATATCTTGACAAAACTCGGGCTTTATTAGTTTTACTATGCATCTCATATATATGCAAGCTCATATTAAGATCGGACCACTATACCATATAGCTGCCTTAGGAAAGATCGGTCGAAAATTAAGGTTTTGTATTAAAAATCATTTTGTATATCAAGATATCTTGACCAAACTCGGAATTTATTAGTTTTACTATGCTCCTCATATATGCAAAATCCTCTTAAGATCGGACCGCTATATCATATGGCTGCCATAGGAACGATCGGTCGAAAATTAAGTTTTTGTATGAAAAAACATTTTGTTTATTAAGATATCTTGACCAAACGCGGCATTTATTAGTTTTTCTATGCTCCTCATTTATATGCAAAATCTTATTAAGATCGGACTACTATTTCATATAGCTGCCATAGGAATGATCGGTCGAAAATTAAGTTTTTGAATTGAATTTATTAGTTTTACTAGGCTCCTCATATATATGTAAAATCCTATTAAGATCGGAACACTATCTCATATGGCTACCATAGGAACGATCGGTCAAAAATAAAGTTTTTGTATGAAAAAACATTTTGTTTATGAAGATATCATGACCAACCTCGGACTTTATTAGTTTTATTATGCATCTCATATAAATGCAAACTAATATTAAGATCGGACCACTATACCATATAGCTGCCTTAGGAATGATCGGTCGAAAATTAAGTTTTTGTATGAAAACACATCATGACCAAACTCGGAATTTTTTAGTTTTATTATGCTCATATATATGTAGACTCCTATTAAGATCGGACCACTATATCATATCGCTGCCATAGGAACGATGGGTCGAATATAAAGTTTTTGTATGAAAAAAAATTTTGTTTATCAAGATATCTTGACCAAACTCGGACTTTATTAGTTTTACTATGCATCTCATATAAATGCAAACTCATATTAAGATCGGACCACTATACCATATAGCTGCGTTAGGAATGATCGGTCGAAAATTAAGTTTTTGTATGAAAACACATTTTGTTTATTAAGATATCTTGACCAAACGCGGCATTTATTAGTTTTTCTATGCCCCTCATATGTATGCAAAATCCTATTAAGATCGGACTAGTATATCATATAGCTGCCATAGGAACGATCTGTCGAAAATTAAGTTTTTGAATTGAATTTATTAGTTTTACTATCCTCCTCATATAAATATAAAATCCTATTAAGATCGGACCACTATCTCATATAGCTACCATAGGAATGATCGGTCGAAAATAAAGTTTTTGTATGAAAAAACATTTTGTTTATTAAGATATCATGACCATATTCGGAATTTTTTCGTTTTACTATGCTCCTCATATATATGCAAGCTCCTATTAAGATCGGACCAGAATATGATATCGCTACCATAGGAACGATCGGTCCAAAATGAAGATTTGTATGAAAAAAACATTTTGTTTATTAAGATATCTTGACCAAACACGGCATTTATTAGTTTTGCTATGCTCCTCATATGTATGGAAAATCCTATTAAGATGGGACTAGTATATCATATAGCTGCCATAGGAACGATCGGTCGAAAATTAAGTTTTTGAATTGAATTTATTAGTTTTACTATGCTCCTCATATAAATGTAAAATCCTATTAAGATCGGACCACTATCTCATAGAGCTACCATAGAAACGATCGGTCGAAAATAAAGTTTTTGCATGAAAAAACATTTTATTTATCAAGATATCATGACCAAACTCGGAATTTTTTAGTTTTACTATGCTCCCCATATATATGCAGGGTCCTATTAAGATCGGACCACTATATCATATCGCTCCCATAGGAAAGATCGTTCGAAAATAAGTTTTTGTATGAAAAAACATTTTTTTTATCAAGATATCTTGACCAAACTCGGACTTTATTAGTTTTACTATGCATCTCATATATATGCAAAGTTCTATTAAGATCGGACCACTATCTCATATAGCTGCCATAGGAACGATCCGTCGAAAATTAAGTTTTTGTATGCAAAAGCATTTTGTTTATCAAGATATCTTAACCAAACTCGGCATTTATTAGGTTTACTATGCTCCTAATATATTTGCGAAAACCTATTAAGATCGGACTGCTATATCATATAGCTGCCATTGGAACGATCGGTCGAAAATTAAGTTTTTGTATGAAAAAACATTTTGTTTATCAGGATATCTTGACCAAACTCGGCATATATTAGTTTTTCTATGCTCCTCATATATAAGCAAACTCCTATTAAGATCGGACCACTATATCATATCGCTAACATAGGAACGATCGGTCGAAAATTAAAATTTGTATGAAAAAACATTTTGTTTATTAAGATATATTGACTTAACGCGGCATATATTGGTTTTACTATGCTCCTCATATATATGCGAAATCCTATTAAGATCGGACCACTGTATCATATAGCTGCCGTGGGAACGATCGGTCGAAAATAAAGTTTTTGTATGAAAAAACATTTTGTTTATTAAGATATCATGACCAAACTCTGAATTTATCAGTTTTACTATGCTCCTCATATATGTGTAAAATACTATTAAGATCGGACCCCTATCTCATATAGCTACCATAGGAACGATCTGTCGAAAATAAAGTTTTTGTATGAAAAATCATTTTGTTTATTAAGATATCATGACCAAACTCGGAACTTTTTAGTTTTACTATGCTCCTAATATATATGCAAAAACCTATTAAGATCGGACTGCTATATCATATCGCTGCCATAGGAACGATTGGTCGAAAATAAGTTTTTGTATGCAAAAGCATTTTGTTTATCAAGATATCTTAACCAAACTTGACATTTATTGGTTTTACTATGCTCCTCATATATATGCAGACTCCTATTAAGATCGGACCACTATATCATATAGCGGCCATAGGAACGATCGGTTGAAAATTAAGATTTGTATATAAAAACTTTTTGTTTATTAGGATATCTTGACTAAACGCGTCATATATTAGTTTTACTATGCTCCTCATATATATGCGAAATCCTATTAGGATATCATGACCTATTAAGATATCATGACCAAACTGGGAATATTTTAGTTTTACTATGCTCCTTATATACATGCAAGCTCCTATTAAGATCGGACTACTATATCATATAGCTGCCATGGGAGCGATCGGTCAAAATTAAGATTTGTATAAAAAGAATTTTGTTTATTAGGATATCTTGACTAAACGCGTCATATATTGGTTTTACTATGCTCCTCATAAATATGCGAAATCCTATTAAGATCGGACCACTGTATCATATAGCTGTCATGGGAGCGATCGGTCAAAAATAAGTTTTTGCTCCTCATATATATGTGAAATCCTATTAAGATCGGACCAGTATCTCATATAGCTGCCATAGGAACGATTGGTCGAAAATTAGGTTTTTGTATGCAAAAGCATTTTGTTTATCAAGATATATTGACCAAAC
Source organism: Drosophila virilis (assembly GCF_030788295.1). Lineage (NCBI taxonomy): Eukaryota > Metazoa > Arthropoda > Insecta > Diptera > Drosophilidae > Drosophila > Drosophila virilis. The sequence goes on from NW_027212854.1 coordinate 67,313, forward strand.
TCGGCAGTTATTAGTTTTACTATGCTCCTAATATATATGCAAAATCCTATTAAGATCGGTCTGCTATATCGTATAGCTGCCATTGGCACGATCGGTCGAAAATTAAGTTTTTGTATGAAAAACATTTTGTTTATCAGGATACCTTGACCAAGCTCGGCATATATTAGTTTTACTATGCTCCTCATAAATATGCGAAATCCTTTTAAGAGAGTACCACTGTATTGTGTAGCTGCCATGGGAATGATCGGTCGGAAATAAAGTTTTTGTATGAAAAAACATTTTATTTGTTAAGATATCATGACCAAAATCGGAATTTTTTAGTTTTACTATTCTCCTTATATATATGCAAGCTCCTATTAAGATCGGACCACTATATCATGTCGCTGCCATAGGAACGATCGGTCGAAAATTAAGATTTGTATGAAAAAACATTTTATTTATTTAGATATCATGACCATACTCGGAATTTATTAGTTTTTCTATGGTCCTCATATATATGCAAGCTCCTATTAAGATCGGACCACTATATCATATCGCTGCCATAGGGACGATCGGTCGAAAATTAAAATTTGTATAAAATAGAATTTTGTTTATTAGCATATCTTGACTAAACGCGTCATATATTAGTTTTACTATGCTCCTCATAAATATGCGAAATCCTATTAAGATCGGACCACTGTATCATATAGCTGCCATGGGAGCGATCGGTCAAAAATTACTCGGCAACTCTAAATTTATCAGTTTTACTATGCTCCTCATATATATGTAAAATCCTATTAAGACCGGAACATATAGCTGCCATAGGAACTATTGGTCGAAAATAAAGTTTTTGTATGAAAAAACTTTTTATTTATCAAGATATCATGACCAAACTCGGAATTTTGTAGTTTAACTATGCTCCTCATATATATGCAAACTCTTATTAAGATCGGACCATCATATCTGCCAAAGGAACGAGCGGTCGAAAATTAAGATTTGTATACAAAAACATTTTGTTTATTACAATATCTTGACCAAACGTGACATTTATTAGTTTTTCTATACTCCTCATATATATGCAAAATCCTATTAAGATCGGACTACTATTTCATATAGCTGCCATAGGAATGATCGGTCGAAAATTAAGTTTTTGAATTGAATTTATTAGTTTTATACGTAAAATCCTGTTAAGATCGGAACACTATCTCATATGGCTACCATAGGAACGATCAGTCGAAAATAAAGTTTTTGTATGAAAAAACATTTTGTTTATCAAGATATCTTGACAAAACTCGGGCTTTATTAGTTTTACTATGCATCTCATATATATGCAAGCTCATATTAAGATCGGACCACTATACCATATAGCTGCCTTAGGAAAGATCGGTCGAAAATTAAGGTTTTGTATTAAAAATCATTTTGTTTATCAAGATATCTTGACCAAACTCGGAATTTATTAGTTTTACTATGCTCCTCATATATATGCAAAATCCTCTTAAGATCGGACCGCTATATCATATGGCTGCCATAGGAACGATCGGTCGAAAATTAAGTTTTTGTATGAAAAAACATTTTGTTTATTAAGATATCTTGACCAAACGCGGCATTTATTAGTTTTTCTATGCTCCTCACTTATATGCAAAATCCTATTAAGATCGGACTACTATTTCATATAGCTGCCATAGGAATGATCGGTCGAAAATTAAGTTTTTGAATTGAATTTATTAGTTTTACTAGGCTCCTCATATATATGTAAAATCCTATTAAGATCGGAACACTATCTCATATGGCTACCATAGGAACGATCGGTCAAAAATAAAGTTTTTGTATGAAAAAACATTTTGTTTATCAAGATATCATCACCAAACTCGGAATTTTTAGTTTTACTATTCTCCTCATATATATGCAGACTCCTATTAGGATCGGACCACTATATCATGTCGCTGCCATAGGAACGATCGGTCGAAAATAAGTTTTGTATGAAAAAACATTTTGTTTATCAACATATCATGGCCAAACTCGGACTTTATTAGTTTTACTATGCATCTCATATATATGCAAATTCATATTAAGATCAGACCACTATACCATATAGCTGCCTTAGGAACGATCGGTCGAAAAATAAAGTTTTTGTATGAAAACATATATTGTTTATTAAGATATCTTGACCAAACGCCGCATTTATAAGTTTTACTATGCTCCTCATATATATGCAAAATCCTATAAAGATCGGACCACTATCTCATATAGCTGCCATAGGAACGACCGGTCGAAAATTAAGTTTTTGTATGAAAAAACATTTCGTTTATCAAGATATCTTCACCATACTCGGCACTTATTAGTTATATATAGTATAGTATATTAGTTAGCTATACTCTTCATATATATGAAAACTCATATTAAAATCGGATCACTATATCATATAGCCGCCACAGGAATGATCGGTCGAAAATTAAGTTGTTGTGTAAAAAAACATTTTGTTTGTGTCAAGATATCTTGACTTAACCTGGCATTCATGAGTTTTACAATGTTCCTCATATATATGCAAACTCATATTAAGATCGGGTCACTAAATCATATTGCTGCCATAGGAAAGTTCGGTCGAAAATTAAGTTTTTGTATGAAAAAACATTTTGTTTATCAAGATATCTTGACCAAACTCGACATTTTTACTACCTTTACTACGCTGCTCATATACATGAAAAATCCTTTTAAGATCGGAACACTATATCATAAAGCTGCCATAGGAATGATCAGTCGAAAATTTACTTTTTGTATGGAAAAACATGTTGTTTATCAAGATATCTTGACCAAACTCGATATTTATTAGTTCTACTACGCTGCTCAGATATATGAAAAATCCGTTTAAGATCGGACCAATATATCACAGAGCTGCCATAGCAATGATCGGTCGAAATTTAAGTTTTTGTAAGGAAAAATATATTGTTTATCAAGATATCTTGACACAACTCGGAATTCATTAGTTTTACTATGCTCCTCATATATATGCAGAATCCTATTAATATCGGACTACTATATCATATAGCTGCAAGGAACGATTGGTAAAAAATTAAGATTTTGTATGAAAAAACATTTTGTTTATCAAGATATCTTGACCACTCCCAGAATTTATTAGTTTTACTATTCTCCTCATATATAGGCTAAATCATATTAGGATCGGACCACTATATCATATAGCTGCCATAGGAACGATCGGACGAAAATTAAGTTTTTGTATGCAAAAACATTTTGTTTATCAAGATATCTTGAACAAACTCGGCATTTTCTAATTTTACTGTGCTCCTAAATATATGCAAAATCGTATTAAGATCAGACTGCTATATCATATAGCTGCCATTGGAACGAATGTTCGAAAATTAAGTTTTTGTACGTAAAAACATTTTGTTTATTAAGATATCATGACCAAACTCGGAATTTTTTAGTTTTAGTATGCGCCTCATATATACGCAAAATCCTATTAAGATCAGACCACTAAATCATATAGCTGCAATAGGAACTCAGTTGTTGTACGGAAAAACATTTTGTTTAACAAAATATCTTGACTGACTTCGGCATTTATAAAGTTTAATATGCTCCTCATATAAATGCACGATCCTATTAAGATCACACCTCTATATCATATAGCTGCCATAGGAAAGATCGGTCAATAAATAAGTTTTTCTATGAAAAAACATTTTGCTTATCAAGTTATCTTGACCAAACTCGGCATTTATTAGTTAACTATACTCCTCATATATATGAAAACTCATATTAATATCGGATCACTATATCATATAGCCGCCATAGGAACAATCGGTCGAAAATTAAGTTTTTGTATGAAAAAACATTTTGTTTATCAAGATATCTTGACCAAACTCGGAATTTAGTAGTTTTACTATGCTCCTTATATATATGCAACATCCTATTAGGATCAGACCACTATATCATATAGGTGCCATAGGAACGAACGGTCAAAAATTAAGTTTTTGTATGGAAAAACATGTTGTTTATCAAGATATCTTGACCAAGCTCCACATTTATTAGTTTTACTACACTGCTCATATACATGAAAAATCCTTTTAAGATCGGACCACTATATCATATACTATGCTCCTCATATATAAGCAAAATCCTATTAAGATCGGACCACATATAGCTGCGATAGGAACGATCGGTCGAAAATTAAGTTTTTGTGTGAAAAAACATTTTGTTTATCAAGATATCTTGACCAAACTCGGAATTTCTTAGTTTTACTATGCTCCTTATATATATGCAACATCCTATTAGGATCAGACCACTATATCATATAGCTGCCATGGGAACAATCGGTCGAAAATTAGGTTGTTGTGTGAAAAAACATTTTGTTTTTGTCAAGATATCTTGACACAAACTCGGCATTTATTAGTTAACTATACTCCTCATATATATGCAATTTTATATTGAAATTGGATCACTAAATCATATAGCTGCCATAGGAATGATCGGTCGAAAATTAAGTTGTTTTGTGAAAAAACATTTTGGTTTTGTTAAGATATTTTTACCAAACTCGGCATTTATGAGTTTTACAATGTTCCTCATATATATGCAAAACCATATTAAGATCGGGCTACTAAATCATATAGCTGCCATAGGAATAATCGGTCAAAAATTAATTTTTTGTATAAAAAAATCATTTTGGCATTAAGAAAACCTGACATTTATTAGTTTTACTACGCTGCTCATATACATCAAAAATCCTTTTAAGATCGGACAACTATATCATATAGGTGCCATAGGAATGATCGGTCGAAAATTAAGTTTTTGTATGGAAAAACATTTTTTTATCAAGATATTTTGACCAAACTCGGAGTTTATTAGTTATACTATGCTGCTTATATATATGCAAAATCCAATTAAGATCACACCACAATATCATATATCTGCCATAGGAACGATCGTTCGAAAATTAAGTTATTGTATGGAAAAACATTTTTTTATCAAGATATTTTGACCAAACTCGACGTTTATTAGTTTTACTACGCTGCTCATATACATGAAAAAGCCTTTTAAGATCGGACCACTATATCATATACTATGCTCGTCATATATATGCAAAATCCTATTAAGATCGGACCACATATAGCTGCGATAGGAACGATCGGTCGAAAATTAAGTTTTTGTGTGAAAAAACATTTTGTTTATTAAGATATCTTGACCAAACTCGGAATTTATTAGATTTACTATGCTCCTTATATGTATGCAAAATCATATTATGATCAGACCACTATGTCATATAGCTGCCATAGGAACGATCGGTCGAAAATTAAAATTTTGTATGAAAAATCAATTTGTTTATCAAGATATCTTGACCAAACTCGACATTTTGACTACCTTTACTACGCTGCTCATATATATGAAAAATCCTTTTAAGATCGGAACACTATATCATATAGCTGCCATAGGAATGATCAGTCGAAAATTAACTTTTTGTATGGAACATCATGTTGTTTATCAAGATATCTTGACCAAACTCGGCATTTATTAGTTTTACTATGCTCCTTATATACATGCAAAATCATATTATGATCAGACCTCTATGTCATATAGCTGCCATGGGAACGATCGGTCGAAAATTAAGTTTTTGTATGAAAAAACATTTTGTTTATCAAGATATCTTAACCAAACTCGATATTTATTAGTTCTACTACGCTGCTCAGATTAATGAAAAATCCGTTTAAGATCGGACCAATATATCACAGAGCTGCCATAGCAATGATCGGTCGAAAATTAAGTTGTTGTGTGAAAAAACATTTTGTTTGTGTCAAGATATCTTGACAACCTGGCATTCATGAGTTTTACAATGTTCCTCATATATATGCAAACTCATATTAAGATCGGGCCACTAAATCATATAGCTGCCATAGGAACGATCGGTCGAAAATTAAGTTTTTGTATGAAAAAACATTTTGTTTATCAAGATATATTGACCAAACTCGACATTTATGAATTTTACTACGCTGCTCATATATATGAAAAATCTTTTTAAGATCGGACAACTATATTATATAGCTGCCATAAGAATGATCGGTCGGAAATTAAGTTTTGTATGTAAAAATGTGTTGTTTATCAAGATATCTTGACTTAACTCGGCATTTATGAGTTTTACTATGCTCCTCATATATATGCAAAATCCTATTAAGATCGGACCACATATAGCTGCCATAGGAACGATCTTTCGTAAATTAAGTTTTTGTATGAAAAAACATTTTGATTATCAAGATATCTTGACCAAACTCGGAATTTCTTAGTTTTACTATGCTCCTTATATATATGAATCATCCTATTAGGATCAGACCACTATATCATATAGGTGCCATAGGAACGAACGGTCGAAAATTAAGTTTTTTTTTGGAAAAACATTTTAGTTTTGTTAAGATATTTTTACCAAACTCGGCATTTATGAGTTTTACAATGTTCCTTATATATATGCAAACTCATATTAAGATCGAGCTACTAAATCATTTAGCTGCCATAGGAACGATCGGTCGAAAATTAATTTTTTGTATAAAAAAACATTTTGTTCATCAAGATATCTTTAGCAAACTCGACATTTATTAGTTTTACTACGCTGCTCATATACATCAAAAATCCTTTTAAGATCGGACTACTATATCATATAGGTGCCATAGGAACGATCGGTCGAAAATTAAGTTTTTGTATGGAAAAACATGTTGTTTATCAAGATATCTTGACCAAACTCGGAGCTTATTAGATTTACTGTGCTCCTTATATATATGCAAAATCCAATTAAGATCACACCACAATATCATATAGCTGCCATAGGAACGATCGTTCGAAAATTAAGTTATTGTATGGAAAAATATTTTTTTTATCAAGATATTTTGACCAAACTCGACGTTTATTAGTTTTACTACGCTGCTCATATACATGAAAAATCCTTTTAAGATCGGACCACTATATCATATAGGTGCCATAGGAATGATCGGTCGAAAATTATGTTTTTGTATGGAAAAACATGTTGTTTATCAAGATATCTTGACCAAATTCGGAGCTTATTAGATTTACTGTGCTCCTTATATATATGCAAAATCCAATTAAGATTACACCACAATATCATATAGCTGCCATAGGAACAATCGGTCGAAAATTAAGTTTTTGTATGGAAAAACATTTTGTTTATCAAGATATCTTGACCAAACTCGGTAGCTATGAGTTTTACTATGCTTCTCATATATATGCAAAATCCTATTAAGATCGGACCACTATATCATATAGGTGCCATAGGAATGATCGGTCGAAAATTAAGTTTTTGTATGGAAAAACATGTTGTTTATCAAGATATCTTGACCAACCTCGGAATTTATTAGTTTTACTATGCTCCTTATATATATGCAAAATCCAATTAAGATCACACCACTATATCATATAGCTGTCATAGGAACAATCGATCGAAAATTAAGTTTTTGTATGGAAAAACATGTTGTTTATCAAGATATTTTGACCAAACTCTACGCTTATTAGTTTTACTATGCTGCTCATATACATGAAAAATCCTTTTAAGATCGGACCGCTATATAATATAGGTGCCATAGGAATGATCGGTCGAAAATTAAGTGTTTGTATGAAAAATTTTTTATTTATCAAGATATCTTGACCAAGCTCGGCATTTAATAGTTTTATTATACTCCTCATATATAGGAAAAATCATATTACTATCGGACGATTATATCATATAGCAGCCACGAGTCGAGTTGTTGTATGGAAAAGATCATTCAAGATATTATGATTAATCCCGGATATAGAGAATTCACTATGCTCCCTTCATTTTCTTAAAGTCTTATATATCTCGGATTACTATATCATATATCTGTCATTGGAACGATCGGTCGAAAACTAGGTTTTTGATTAAAAACCTTTTTTGTTTATCAAGATATCTTGACGAAACTCGGCATAACTATTTCCCCTATGCTTCTTAGATACTGGCGAAGCACTATAAGCATTATGAAAAGTTTTTCTCTGCAAGGGTATTAGATCTTCGGAGTGCCGAAGATAGCCTTTCTTTCTCGTTTTTATACCCTGAACCCATTAAAAATGGGTATAAGGGTACATTCTATTTGTGCAAAATCCAAATGTATGTAACAGGCAGAACTAAGCATCTCCGACCCTATAAAGTATATATATTTTTGATCAGCACCAATAGCCGAGTCGATCTAGCCATATCCGTCTGTCTGTCTGTTCGTTTGTCCGTATGTATGAGCGGAAGGATCTCAGAACCTATAAGAGGTCGAGACTTCAAATGTAGCTGCTCCTAGTGCCTGTGCAGATCAAGTTTGTTTCCGATAATCGATAACTAACTCTGTTTCCAGGCAATCAATAAAAATCGATATAGACATCCTGTTTTAAGGTCAAAGTGAGTAAATAATAAAAGCTAGAGCCACCAAACATGATATGTTGCTTCTATAATATTATATATATGTCAAGTATCAATTTAAATGCAATTGAATTTTTCAGAATACACAAATAATCTATGGTACAATAAGATATACTGTAGAAAATTTTATAAAGATCGGTTAAGAAACAACTGAAGTTATATGCAGCTGTGCAATTGAATGGGGCAGCAGCTTTAAGAATTTCTGTATACATGTTTTTTCTGTAATGCTATTTTGGTTGCTTTTTTATCATAAGTGCTTAATAATTGGTGTGGCTACTGAGTAGAGGCATACCAAGCGGTGCGGTCTGTCGCGTGTGCGAGCCCTACCGGGGAATGTATTTTTTTTTTTGTCTGGTTCTACATATTCTACATATATGTTTGCATCTTTTCGTGTCGTGCGCAAATCATTAGTGAACCGCCACCATGATTCCGCCTGCCGTGGTTGTCTTAAATCGATCAATACTTATAGCAACCGTTTGGAACATTAAAATTGAGCTTTTTCTCGTCCGAATATAAAACGTTTATGTTTTCCACTAAAACTTGATGGACTCGTGTTCTAGATAGATTAAGATGTAAATAACGTCGGATGTCCATACAAGACATGTTTTTTTTTTTGAGTCGCAAGTCGTGAAATTTCCCACCGCTCATTAATAAGGGTCGGTTTGCAGTAGCGCTTAATATTACAGTAATTATCGACATTCTTGAGAAAGTTGAATATCGTATTTCTATGTTGATTTACTCTACTGTTACTCTTTCTGCAATTGTGCTCGACGTTCAATATATGAATTCTGCGAGGCGTTTTAAATGAATAACGACAAACTAAACGTAACTTTATTGGAAAGTATATTGTCAGCACCTATTTCCTACTCTTCCCATGAAACTCTTATTTGCGGGTGTACTTATTTCCTAAGAAAATTAAAACGCAGCACACAATTTAATGGTAACGGTACCTACGATAAACAGCAACGAAGATTTGGCATACAGAAAACAAATTCTAGTATACTTCAAAAATAATTGTAGGTCTTTTATTGTAATAAAAGACAATTATTAAAATGCACATATGTATACTTATTTCCCTGAGGTAAATATAGGATGTTGTATATGTGTGTATATTTAAATTGCACTTAATTTGTTTATTTAATTTTGTTTTTTCTGATTGTTCTTTTTTATTATTATCGTTATTGTTTATTTATTTAAATTTTGTTTTTGTTTTTTATTGTGTGCAATGATGCAATTTCAGTGCCTTTCTGCGATGGTTTTTGATTAACCTTGAAGCGCATAACTTTTGTTTAATCTCGCCCTTGATTACTTGTACATGCCTTCGTTTCCATCGTGTTGGCCACGCCGCAGTAATTTGTTGGATTGGACGGGTGCAAACGTTCGTTTGCTCTCTTCCAACATGTTGCACCGAAGTCTGAACCGAACTACTGCAGATACGTCGCACGGCGCGAGCCGTGACATGTCGTGACGTTACATACACAACTATTTTGCATTTATTTTTGTTTTAATTCTTTTCGTATTATATATATCTTTTCACTTTTCTTTTTTTTGGATAATTTTATTTCTTTATATACTTGTGTTCTAGTTTAATTGCTCTGAATCCAGCTGCGCCCGTTATGGTCGCGGTCGACGGTATGAAGATGTTATATGTTATGATATGATAATATGATAATATATATGTCGGATGGTCCAGTGAATTCATGGGTTTTTCATTTCGAGAAGCGAGTCCAGGCGTCTTTGTTGGTGGCATTATATATTTTTTTAGTATTTTCTTGGTGAACAATCACGTCTTTTCGCTCCAACCATTTACTTTCATCTGAGCAAATAAATTCTTTTCTTCGCATCTCACGAATATCCACGAAAACCAGTGGTAACCGAATTCCAGATATAACCTAAACGAATCAGCCGCCAAAGAGCTGCATGCACACCAACAACACTATGCACGGGCCATACTTAGCGAGGAAGAGTAAGAATCTCTCGCTCTCTCTCCCTCTTTCTTACTGACTCTAAGTAATACGACTATACCACACATGACTAGGATAACTCTTGTTCTTCTCTTTTTTATTTTTTTGCGTACATATTCACCACTTATAATATTATGGTGCTGTCTTATTACAATTACTAATTGATTCTGTCTTTGGTACACACAATCTTCGATACTACATTTATTTCAACATGAGTCTTGGAAAGTGCTGATTTAGTATCTTATGGCTAGCGACAAAGGTGTCGCCATCACATTCTTTCAAATTGCTTTGTATGAGGTTTTATACTTTTTATGTGTTGGTGAATTTCACAAGGGAATCGACTTTCACAACTTGAGCTAACATTGCGATTGCTGTTGCGGAGAAGCAATTCACAGAAGAGTTGGCATCATTTTGTACGAGCACTTCGTAGACAAAAATTTAAAAGAGATAATAGCAAATTTGGAAACATGCAAAGGATAGGAGATTTAAAAGTTGATCAGCTAAAATTCCTGTTGCGAGAGCGAGAATTGTCGACAAGTGGCACGTGATGAATTAATTCGTCGATTACAGGAGCATGAAGGCTCATATGAAGTTGAAGTGCCACATGCCCCTCGGGAAAGCTATGGAGAAGAGGGAGGGGAGGATCACTATCAGCTACAAAATGAAATTAAAGGATTAAGTGAAATTTATAATCATGCAATGCTCTATTGTTAGTGGACAAATGTCGAGTTCGCAACCGCAACAACTTGGTGCAAGATACAGAAAGCGAGGAGGATGATGAGTACCAACAAAGCACAGCCACATGTCAAGCTTCGGTCAAGACAATTGCCAACACGTTACCCGAGTTTGACCCGACATATTAGAATGCCATTTCATTGTTCATTGTTCAGTTCATTGATCGTGTCAACAAGGTATTTGAGGCAAATCAGTGGGAGGAAAAGTTCTTAATACTCGCAATCTAAATGTGGTTTGATTCTTCACCAACAGTTCGCGACGAATTTGGTGTTACACCAGATGAAGAAGAAATCCACTGAGCCATGGCAGAATCGATTTGACGTCCAAAAGAGACAATAAAGGAACATTATTTTCGTATGTCCGCCCTGGGAGTTGGATTTATTCTTAGTGAGGCAGCTGTCTTCAGCACCGTGTACTGCAGTAGAGTATCGCAGCAATGCTCTAATCATCAATGAAGCAGATGCGAGAAACGAAGGGATCCTATTTTGCCAATCGAGGTAGGCAACATGAAGTCATATACAACACAGTTACAAAGTATAGTAACGTTGAACAAGGGCCTGAGAAAAATTCAAAGGCAATGAAACCAAAGGCAACACTCAAATGTTATAATTGCAACGAGTTCGGTCACTTTGCAAATCAGTGTCTAAAAGAACCGAAATGTCAGCGCTGTACCAATTGCAACAAATTCCACCCGAGTAACGTCAAGTGCAAGTCGGCTGAAGTAAATGTAAATAGTCTTGGTGCCATAAATAGAGACAAATGTTTCTCTAAACAGATAATCGTCCAAAAAACAACAGTACGTTGCTTTTATAGATACTGGTAGCCAAGTGAGTATGGTTCTCAAGTCGGTTGGTCAGTATATTAATGAGGATGCACGTGAGATGGAAACAGCTAGCTTAAAGATATCCTAAACTATCATGGATGAACCGGATTACTTGCTTGCTACACAACTTCAAAATGAAAGTATCCAAAAACTTGTAACCGATATGAAATCCGCTAAAGTAACCGAAAATGACGAGCATGTCATTGAACTAGATCGGCTCTATCGCAAATACAACAACAAATTCTTGTGGGTTGTGCCTAAGCAGCTACGGTATCAGATCCTTTATGAATGTCATGATAAATCAGGTCATATGAACGTTGAGGAAACAATGAGTCGTTTAACAAATTTATTTTGGTTTCCACGCATGCGAAATTATGTCAAAGGCTATATAAGGTCCTGTGTGGGCTGCGCATTTTTGAAGCAACGAGGTGGTCGCAAAGAGGGACAATATCATTATGACGACATCAAGCCGGTTCATATCGACCACCTGGGACCATTTCCAAAAAGTTCGAAACGCAACGAGCACATACTTGTTTGTGTCGATGCATTTACCAAATTTACGATTATGCGCGCCGTTAAAAGCACAGCATTATCCTCAATCGATATCCTCAAAGTAGTAAGCAGCTATCTGGGGATGCCACAAAGGATTGTCTCCAATCGAGGTACAGCTCTTAGCTCAAAAGATTTTGGAAAGTTTTATATAGACAATAATATTAAACACGTCCTTAATGCTGTTCGAACACCAAGAGCCAACGGACATACAGAACGCACTAACAGAATCTTCTTGACATTGTTGCTGCCTATGTCCGAAAATGAGAAGCGTTGGGATGAGAAGATGCACTCCATCCAGTGGAGCATTAACACGATGGTTAACAAATCTACTAGCTGTACTCCGATCCAGCTATTATACGGTTATGAGCCTCGGGACATAGTACAAAATACTTTAGTTTAATTGCTCCAAAACCAGAATCCTACTCTGCTGACAGATACCGAATTACAACAACTAAGAAGCGACGCTGCCCACCGGATCAATGATCATCGAGCTGATGCCAAAAGACGATATGACGCAAGACCCGCCAAGCCGACAGTGTATAAACCTGGAGTTATTGTTTTGATCGAAAATGAACCATGCAGCACGGGGACGTCACGCAAATTAGAGCCACATTTCAAAGGACCATTTATAATCAGCAAAGTTTTGCCAAAGGACCGATATCTCGATTAGGATATCCCGAATGCTGAGCGAACACAAAAACATTATAAATCGGTGTATTCTTCAGACAAAATCAATCCATGGTGTCAGTTACCACCAGAGGAGCCCGACGAGGATGAAGACTCCGTTGATGACCAAGAAAACTCATCTCTCGAGGACGCTTCGAATGTCAGGAAAGCCGAATGTAAGCGTCTGGCAATCTCAACCCATTGCCATTCACAGCGAATCGATAATTAGGCGAAGAAGTATCGAGTTAAGCATAAGCAAAGCAGCATACCAACAAAGAAGGAGGACGGACGCTTATTCAGAATCTAAGACATAAGCAAATCTTTGTGAAGTTAACGCATTAAACTATTCTATATTTACTTATGTTTGTATAAGCGTATCTCACTCAGTCGGCCGATTCTTACACACGTGTCACCAAAAATCAATGTTCTCGAATAACTTTGAAAATGATTTTGAAACTGAGCGTACAGTAAACAAACTACTCTCATACAAACACTTTCCGTCATTTTTCTACTGTTTCGAAAGAGTTTAGATTTTGCAAAAAATGTGAAACAAATGATTCAAATGATTTTTTACTAGATCCATGCAAATGAATTTGAAGGCAAGTGGCCGCCCACTAAATCTTTGACTCCTGTTTCCAGCAACGAGGAATAGATCAAATGAATTTGAACAAAGATCTTTGAAATTGAGCTGGAGGCCAATAAATTGGTGAAAAAAAAAGTTTCATACAAGTTTCGCTGTATTTCCTTACTTGTACGTGGAAATTTGTGAAGCCCCGTCTTAACGTGCACCTTTATCACATAAGGTAACAACAGTGAAAATTTCAGTTTCCAAGTTTCAGTTTGGGCTGTGCGTTGATCACCAATTAGTCAGTCAGTCAGGACAAACAGTTTTATATATAGAGATATAAACATCGACATACCTGACCTTGATTAGCAAATAGACGTGACTTCACTCTCTGAGGGAGACGTCATTCCCTGATCAAGAACATACATTCCCTATCCATTAACAATGAATCTAAAAATAGTTAAAAATATATTTGTGCAAATGTAGGTAACAGGCAGAAGAAACATCTCCGATCCCATAAAGTGGCTTTAAATTAAGTTAATAACCCAACTTGTATTGCCCACCAATTTAAGCTACAATTTTAATGCAATTACCTTTATGATAATACACAAATATTCTATGGTACAACAAGATATACTGTAGAAAATTTCAATAAGTTCGGTTTTTGTTTTGTTTTTCGGTATTTTGACTGCACGAGTTTGCGAAGCACATTTGAAGAATATCTGTATGCTTGTACACACACACAAGCGCGGCTGTGCTAATTTATATCAACGGCTCAGCAATTTTGATTGTATCCTGTCTTTCTTGTATAATATGTATAAAAAAATAAGCACGTCAGTGCTGATTGACTTCGGTGTGTAGAATATCTTTATTCAAAGTAAATATAATAATGAGGAAGAGTGAGTAGCTTGCATATGCCTGTGTTAGTGAGTATATATGTTCCTCATGAAATGCGCTCAGATATACGGTCAGTATAAACGGTAAAGAGGCTACTGAGCTGCGCAGCGTAATATGAACCAGAGAAAATATATAAGTGCCGAAGACAGCCTTTCTCGTTTTTTTACCCTGAACCCATTAAAAATGGGTATAAGGGTATATTGTATTTGTGCAAAATCCAAATGTATGTAACAGGCAGAAGGAAGCATCTCCGACCCCATAAAGTATATATATTCTTAATCAGCATCAACAGCCGAGTCGATATAGCCATGTCCGTCTGTCTGTTTCTATGCGAACTAGTCCCTCAGATTTAAAGCTATCTTAATGAAACTTTGCAGAACTCCCTCTTTCTGTTGCACGCAGCACATATGTGAAAACCAGCTGGATCGGACCACTATATCATATAGCTGCCATAGGAACGATCGGTCGAAAATTAAGTTGTATGAAAAAACATTTTGTTTATCAAGATATCTTGACCAAACTCGGCATTTACTATTTTCCCGGTACTTCCTAGATAGGGGCAAAGCACTATGAGCATTATGAAAAGATTGGGTCTGCAAGAGTATTAGATCTTTGGCGTGCCGAAGATAGCTCTTTCTCGTTTTTGCATTATTTTATTTCTTTATGTACTTGTATTCTAGTTTAATATATCTGTTTTCCTTTGCCTATATTGTCACGAAAGTAGTGGCTGCTATCATGATTGCTCTGAATCCAGCTGCGCCCGTTACGGTCGCGGTCGACGGTATGAAGATGTTATATGTTATGATATGATAATATGATAATATATATGTCGGATGGTCCAGTGAATTCATGGGTTTTTCACTTCGAGAAGCGAGTCCAGGTGTCTTTGTTGGTGGCATTATATATTGTTTTAATATTTTCTGGGTGAACAATCACGTCTTTTCGCTCCAACCATTTATTTTCATCTGAGCAAATAAATTCTTTTCCTCGCATCTCAACGAATATCCACGAAATCCAGTGGTAACCGAATTCCAGATATAACCTAAACGAATCAGCCGCCAAAGAGCTGCATGCACACCAACAACACTATGTACGGTCCATACTTAGCGAGGAAGAGTACGAATCGCTCGCTCTCTCTCTCTCTCTCTCTCTCTCTCTCTCTCTCTTACTGAGTCTGAGTAATACGACTATACCACACATGACTAGGATAACTCTTGTTCTTCTCTTTTTTATTTTTTTGCGTACATATTCACCACTTACAATATTATGGTGCTGTCTTATTACAATTACTAATTGATTCTGTCTTTGGTACACACAATCTTCGATACTTCATTTATTTAAACATGAGTCTTGGAAAGTGCTGATTTAGTATCTTATGGCTTGCGACAAAGGTGTCGCCATCACATTCTTTCAAATTGCTTTGTATGAGGTTTTATACATTTTATGTGTTGGTGAATTTTACAAGGGAATCATTTTATACGAGCCCTTCGTAGACAAAAATTTAAAAGAGATAATAACAAATTTGGAAATATGCAAAGGATAGGAGATTTAAAAGTTGATCAGCTAAAATTCCTGTTGCGAGAGCGAGAATTGTCGACAAGTGGCACGTGATGAATTAATTCGTCGATTACAGGAGCATGAAGGCTCATATAAAGTTGAAGTGCCACATGCCCCTCGGGAAAGCTATGGAGAAGAGGGAGGGGAGGATCATTATCAGCTACAAAATGAAATTAAAGGATTAAGTGAAATTTATAAGCATGCAATGCGCTATTGTTAGTAGACAAATGTCGAGTTCGCAACCGCAACAACTTGGTGCAAGATACAGAAAGCACAGCCACATGTCAAGCTTCGCTCAAGAAAATTGCCAACACGTTGCCCGAGTTTGACCCGACATATTAGAATGCCATTTCGGTCAATCAGTTCATTGATCGTGTCAACAAGGTAGTTGAGGCATATCAGTGGGACGAAAAGTTCTTAATGCTCGCAATCTAAATGTGGTTTGATTCTTCGCCAAAAGTTCGCGACGAATTTGGTGTTACACCAGATGAAGAAGAAATCCACTGCGCCATGGCAAAATCGATTAGACGTCCAAAAGAGATAATAAAGGAACATTGTTTTCGTATGTCCGCCCTGGGAGTTGGATTTATTCTTAGTGAGGCAGCTGTAATACTATACACGCGATCAGGTCTTCAGCACCGTGAACTGCAGTAGAGTATCGCAGCAATGCACTAATCATCAATGAAGCAGATGCGAGAAACGAAGGGATCCTATTTTGCCAATCGAGGTAGGCAACATGAAGTCATATACAACACAGTTACAAAGTATAGTAACGTTGAACAAGGGTCTGAGAAAAATTCAAAGGCAATGAAACCAAAGGCAACACTCAAATGTTATAATTGCAACGAGTTCGGTCACTTTGCAAATCAGTGTCTAAAAGAACCGAAATGTCAGCGCTGTACCAATTGCAACAAATTCCACCCGAGTAACGTCAAGTGCAAGTCGGCTGAAGTAAATGTAAATCGTCTTGGTGCCATAAATAGAGACAAATGTTTCTCTAAACAGATCATCGTCCAAAAAACAACCGTACGTCACTTATATAGATACTGGTAGCCAAGTGAGTATGGTTCTCAAGTCGGTTGCTCAGTATATTAATGAGGATGCACGTAAGATGGAAACAGCTACCTTAAAGATATCCAAAACAATTATGGATGAACCGGATTATTTACTTGTTACACAACCTCAAAATGAAAATATCCAAAAACTTGTAACCGATATGAAATCCGCTAAAGTAACCGAAAATGACGAGTATGTCATTGAACTTGATCGGCTCTATCGCAAATACAACAACAAATTCTTGTGGGTTGTGCCTAAGCAGCTACGGTATCAGGTCATAGGAGCGTTGAGGAAACAATGAGTCGTTTAACAAATTTATTTTGGTTTCCACGCATGCGAAATTATGTCAAAAGCTATATAAGGTCCTGTGTGGGCTGCGCATTTTTGAAGCAACGAGGTGGTCGCAAAGAGGGACAATATCACTATGACGACATCAAGCCAATACCATTTTCAACGGTTCATATCGACCACCTGGGACCATTTCCAAAAATTCCAAACGCAACGAGCACATACTTGTTTGTGTCGATGCATTTACCAAATTTACGATTATGCGCGCCGTTAAAAGCACAGCATTATCCTCA
The DNA here is from genome assembly GCF_030788295.1 of Drosophila virilis. Taxonomy (NCBI): domain Eukaryota; kingdom Metazoa; phylum Arthropoda; class Insecta; order Diptera; family Drosophilidae; genus Drosophila; species Drosophila virilis. Next base: position 85,119 of record NW_027212854.1, read on the forward strand.
ATCGATATCCTCAAAGAAGTAACCAGCTATCTGGGGATGCCACAAAGGATTGTCTCCGATCGAGGTACAGCTTTTAGCTCAAAAGATTTTGGAAAGTTTTATATAGACAATAATATTAAACACGTCCTTAATGCTGTTCGAACACCAAGAGCCAACGGACATGCAGAACGCACTAACAGAATCATCTTGACAATGTTGCTGCCTATGTCCGAAAATGAGAAGCGTTGGGATGAGAATATGCACTCCATCCAGTGGAGTATTAACATGATGGTTAACAAATCTACTAGCTGTACTCCGATCCAGCTATTATGCGGTTATGAGCATCGGGACATACTACAAAATACTTTAGTTTAATTGCTCCAAAACCAGAATCCTACTCTGCTGACAGATACCGAATTACAACAACTAAGAAGCGACGCTGCCCATCGGCTCAATGATCATCGAGCTGATGCCAAATGACGATATGACGCAAGAAACGCCAAGCCGATAGTGTATAAACCTGGAGTTATTGTTTTGATCGAAAATGAACCATGCAGCACGGGGACGTCACGCAAATTAGAGCCGCATTTCAAAGGACCATTTATAATCAGCAAAGTTTTGCCAAAGGACCGATATCTTGTTTAGGATATCCCGAATGCTGAGCGAACACAAAAACATTATAAATCGGTGTATTCTTCAGACAAAATCAAACCATAGTGTCAGTTACCACCAGAGGAGCCCGACGAGGATGAAGACTCCGTTGATGACCAAGAAAACTCATCTCTCGAGGACGCTTCGAATGTCAGAAAAGCCGAATGTAAGCGTCTGGCAATCTCAACCCATTGCCATTCACAGCGAATCGATAATTAGACTCGATAATTATCGAGTTAAGCATAAGCAAAGCAGCATACCAACAAAGAAGGAGGACGGACGCTTATTCAGAATCTAAGACATAAGCAAATCTTTGTGAAGTTAACGCATTAAACTATTCTATATTTACTTATGTTTCTATAAGCGTATCTCACTCAGTCGGCCGATTCTTACACACGTGTCACCAAAAATCAATGTTCTCGAATAGCTTTGAAAATGATTTTGAAACTAAGCGTACAGTAAACAAACGACTCTCATACAAACATTTTCCGTCATTTTTCTACTGTTTCGAAAGAGTTTAGATTTTGCAAAAAATGTGAAACAAATGATTCAAATGATTTTTTACTAGATCCATGCAAATGAATTTGAAGGCAAGTGGCCGCCCACTAAATCTTTGACTCCTGTTTCCACCAACGATGAATAGATCAAATGAATCTTTGTTCAACAAAGATCTTTGAAATGGAGCTTGAGGCCAATCAAATGGTGAACAAAAAAGTTTCATACAAGTTTCGCGGTATTTCCTTACTTGTACGTGGAAGTTTGTGAAGCCCCGTCTTAACGTGCACCTTTATCACATAAGGTAACAACAGTGAAAAGTTCAGTTTCCAAGTTTCAGTTTGGGCTGTGCGTTGATCACCAATTAGTCAGTCAGTCAGGACAAACAGTTTTATATATAGAGATATAAACATCGACATACCTGACCTTGATTAGCAAATAGACGTGACTTCACTCTCTGAGGGAGACGTCATTCCCTGATCAAGAACATACATTCCCTATCCTTTAACTATCAATCTAAAAATAGTTAAAAATATATTTGTGCAAATGTAGGTAACAGGCAGAAAAACATCTCCGATCCCATAAAGTGCCTATAAATTAAGTTAATAACCCAACTTGTATTGGCCACCAATTTAAGCTACAATTTTAATGCAATAACCTTTATGATAATACACAAATATTCTATGGTACAATAAGATATACTGTAGAAAATTTCAATAAGTTCGGTTTTTGTTTTGTTTTTCGGTATTTTGACTGCACGAGTTTGCGAAGCACATTTGAAGAATTTCTGTATGCTTGTACACACACACAAGCGCGGCTGTGCTAATTTATATCAATGCAATTTTATAAAGTGCCGAAGACAGCCTTCCTTTCTCGTTTTTATACCCTGAACCCATTAAAAATGGGTATAAGGGTATATTGTATTTGTGCAAAATCCAAATGTATGTAACAGGCAGAAGGAAGCATCTCCGACCCCATAAAGTATATATATTTTTGATCAGCACCAATAGCCGAGTCGATCTAGCCATATCCGTCTGTCTGTCTGTCCGTCTGTCCGTATGTATGAGCGCAAGGATTTCAGCTCGAGACTTCAAATTTAGGATGTTGGTGCTCCTAGTGCCTGTGCAGATCAAGTTTGTTTCCGATAAGCGATAGCTAACTCTGTTTCCAAGCAAAATCGATATAGACATCCTGTTTTTTGCCCAAAGTGGGTAAATAATAAAAGATAGAGCCACCAAACATGATATGTTGCTTCTAGAATATTATATATATGTCAAGTATCAATTTAAATGCAATTAAATTTTTCAGATTACACAAATAATCTATGGTACAATAAGAAACTGTAGAAAATTTTATAAAGATCGTTTAAGAAAAAACTAAAGTGCAAAGTGCAAAAAACTAAACTGTGCAATTGAATGGGGCAGCAGCTTTAAGAATTTCTGTATAAATGTACACACACACATTCATGTGCGGCTGCTTCGCAATCTAACAGCATGGTAATTGCGACATTTTTCTATAAGGCTATTTTAGTTGCTTTTTTATCATAAGTGCTTAATAATTGGTGTGGCTGCTGAGTAGAGGCATACCAAGCGGTGCGGTCTGTCGCGAGTGCGACCCTACCGGGGAATGTATATTTTTTTTTGCTGGTTCTACATATTCTACATATATGTTCGCATCTTTTCGAGTCGTGCGCACATCATTAGTGAACCGCCACCATGATTCCGCCTGCCGTGGTTGTCTTAAATCGATCAATACTTATAGCAACCGTTTGGAACATCAAAATTGACCTTTTCTCGACCGAATATAAAACGTTTTTGTTTTCCACTAAAACTTGATGGACTCGTGTTCTAAATAGATTAAGATGTAAATAACTTCGGATGTCCATACAAGACATGTTTTTTTTTTTTGAGTCGCAAGTCGTGAAATTTCCCACCTCTCATTAATAAGGGTCGCTACTGCAAGCGCTTAATATTACAGTAATTATCGACATTCTTGAGAAAGTTGAATATCGTATTTCTATGTTGATTTACTCTACTGTTACTCTTTCTGCAATTGTGCTCGACGTTCAATATATGCATTCTGCGAGGCGTTTTAAATGAATAACAACAAACTAAACGTAACTTTATTGGAAAGTATATTGTCAGCACATATTTCCTACTCTTAATAAAAATGCTAACACGAAATTTCCCATGAAACTCTTATTTGCGGGTGTACTTATTTTCTAAGAAAATTACGACGCAGCACAGAATTTAATGGTAACGGTACCTAAGATAAACAGCAACGAAGATTTGGCATACACAAAACAAATTCTAGTATACTTCAAAAATAATTGAAGTTATTTTATTGTAATAAAAGACAATTATTAAAATGCACATATGTATACTTATTTCCCTGAGATAGATATAGGATGTTGTATATGTGTGTATATTTAAATTGCTCTTAATTTGTTTATTTATTTAAATTTTGTTTTTGTTTTTTATTGTGTGCAATGATGCAATTTCAGTGCCATTTGTCACATTCTTAAGTCTGTAGCTAAATAAGAGCTTACATTTTTCATTATTTTATTAACCTTGAAGCGCAAACCTTTTGTTTAATCTCGCCCTTGATTACTTGTACATGCCTTCGTTTCCATCGTGTTGGCCACGCCGCAGTAATTTGTTGGATTGGACGGGTGCAAACGTTCGTTTGCTCTCTTCCAACATGTTGCACCGAAGTCTGAACCGACTACTGCAGATACGTCACACGGCGCGAGCCGTGACATGTCGTGACGTCACATACACAACTATTTTGCATTTATTTTTATTTTAATTCTTTTCCGTATTATGTATATCTTTTCACTTTTCTTTTTTTTTGATTATTTTATTTCTTTATATACTTGTGTTCTAGTTTAATTGCTCTGAATCCAGCTGCGCCCGTTATGGTCGCGGTCGACGGTATGAAGATGTTATATGTTATGATATGATAATATGATAATATATATGTCGGATGGTCCAGTGAATTCATGGGTTTTTCATTTCGAGAAGCGAGTCCAGGCGTCTTTGTTGGTGGCATTATATATTTTTTTAGTATTTTCTGGGTGAACAATCACGTCTTTTCGCTCCAACCATTTACTTTCATCTGAGCAAATAAATTCTTTTCCTCGCATCTCAACGAATATCCACGAAAACCAGTGGTAACCGAATTCCAGATATAACCTAAACGAATCAGCCGCCAAAGAGCTGCATGCACACCAACAACAGTATGCACGGGCCATACTTAGCGAGGAAGAGTAAGAATCGCTCGCTCTCTCTCGCTCTTTCTTACTGACTCTAAGTAATACGACTATACCACACATGACTAGGATAACTCTTGTTCTTCTCTTTTATATTTTTTTGCGTACATATTCACCACTTACAATATTATGGTGCTGTCTTATTACAATTACTAATTGATTCTGTCTTTGGTACACACAATCTTCGATACTACATTTATTTCAACATGAGTCTTGGAAAGTGCTGATTTAGTATCTTATGGCTTGCAACATAGGTGTCGCCATCACATTCTTTCAAATTGCTTTGTATGAGGTTTTATACATTTTATGTGTTGGTGAATTTCACAAGGGAATCGACTTTCACAACTTGAGCTAACATTGCGATTGCTGTTGCGGAGAAGCAATTCACAGAAGAGTTGGCATCATTTTGTACGAGCACTTCGTAGACAAAAATTTAAAAGAGATAATAGCAAATTTGGAAATATGCAAAGGATAGGAGATTTAAAAGTTGGTCAGCTAAAATTCCTGTTGCGAGAGCGAGAATTGTCGACAAGTGGCACGTGATGAATTAATTCGTCGATTACAGGAGCATGAAGGCTCATATGAAGTTGAAGTGCCACATGCCCCTCGGGAAAGCTATGGAGAATGTTAGTGGACAAATGTCGAGTTCGCAACCGCAACAACTTGGTGCAAGATACAGAAAGCGAGGAGGATGATGAGTATCAACAAAGCACAGCCACATGTCAAGCTTCGGTCAAGAAAATTGCCAACACGTTACCCGAGTTTGACCCGACATATTAGAATGCCATTTCGGTCAATCAGTTCATTGATCGTGTCAACAAGGTAGTTGAGGCAAATCAGTGGGAGGAAAAGTTCTTAATGCTCGCAATCTAAATGTGGTTTGATTCTTTACCAAGAGTTCGCGACGAATTTGGTGTTACACCAGATGAAGAAGAAATCCACTGCGCCATGGCAAAATCGATTAGACGTCCAAAAGAGAGGGAGTTGGATTTATTCTTAGTGAGGCAGCTGTAATACTATACACGCGATCAGGTCTTCAGCACCGTGAACTGCAGTAGAGTATCGCAGCAATGCACTAATCATCAATGAAGCAGATGCGAGAAACGAAGGGATCCTATTTTGCCAATCGAGGTAGGCAACATGAAGTCATATACAACACAGTTACAAAGTATAGTAACGTTGAACAAGGGCCTGAGAAAAATTCAAAGGCAATGAAACCAAAGGCAACACTCAAATGTTATAATTGCAAAGAGTTTGGTCACTTTGCAAATCAGTGTCTAAAAGAACCGAAATGTCAGCGCTGTACCAATTGCAACAAATTCCACCCGAGTAACGTCAAGTGCAAGTCGGCTGAAGTAAATGTAAATCGTCTTAGTGCCATAAATAGAGACAAATGTTTCTCTAAACAGATAATCGTCCAAAAAACAACAGTACGTCGCTTTTATAGATACTGGTAGCCAAGTGAGTATGGTTCTCAAGTCGGTTGCTCAGTATACTAATGAGGATGCACGTGAGATGGAAACAGCTAGCTTAAAGATATCCTAAACTATCATGGATGAACCGGATTACTTGCTTGCTACACAACTTCAAAATGAAAAGATCCAAAAACTTGTAACCGATATGAAATCCGCTAAAGTAACCGAAAATGACGAGCATATCATTGAACTAGATCGGCTCTATCGCAAATACAACAACAAATTCTTGTGGGTTGTGCCTAAGCAGCTACGGTATCAGATCCTTTATGAATGTCATGATAAATCAGGTCATATGAGCGTTGAGGAAACAAAGAGTCGTTTAACAAATTTATTTTGGTTTCCACGCATGCGAAATTATGTCAAATGCTATATAAGGTCCTGTGTGGGCTGCGCATTTTTGAAGCAACGAGGTGGTCGCAAAAAGGGACAATATCATTATGACGACATCAAGCCAATACCATTTTCAACGGTTCATATCGACCACCTGGGACCATTTCCAAAAAGTTCGAAACGCAACGAGCACATACTTGTTTGTGTTGATGCATTTACCAAATTTACGATTATGCGCGCCGTTAAAAGCACAGCATTATCCTCAATTGATATCCTCAAAGAAGTAACCAGCTATCTGGGGATGCCACAAAGGATTGTCTCCGATCGAGGTACAGCTTTTAGCTCAAAAGATTTTGGAAAGTTTTATATAGACAATAATATTAAACACGTCCTTAATGCTGTTCGAACACCAAGAGCCAACGGACATGCAGAACGCACTAACAGAATCATCTTGACAATGTTGCTGCCTATGTCCGAAAATGAGAAGCGTTGGGATGAGAAGATGCACTCCATCCAGTGGAGTATTAACACGATGGTTAACAAATCTACTAGCTGTACTCCGATCCAGCTATTATACGATTATGAGCCTCGGGACATACTACAAAATACTTTAGTTTAATTGCTCTAAAACCAGAATCCTACTATGCTGACAGATACCGAATTACAACAACTAAGAAGCGACGCTGCCCATCGGATCAATGATCATCGAGCTGATGCCAAAAGACGATATGACGCAAGACACGCCAAGCCGACAGTGTATAAACCTGGAGTTATTGTTTTGGTCGAAAATGAACCATGCAGCACGGGGACGTCACGCAAATTAGAGCCACATTTCAAAGGACCTTTAAAAACCAGCAAAGTTTTGCCAAAGGACCGATATCTTGTTTAGGATATCCCGAATGCTGAGCGAACACAAAAACATTATAAATCGGTGTATTCTTCAGACAAAATCAAACCATAGTGTCAGTTACCACCAGAGGAGCCCGACGAGGATGAAGACTCCGTTGATGACCAAGAAAACTCATCTCTCGAGGACGCTTCGAATGTCAGGAAAGCCGAATGTAAGCGGCTGGCAATGTCAACCCATTGCCATTCACAGCGAATCGATAATTAGGCGAAGAAGTATCGAGTTAAGCATAAGCAAAGCAGCAAGCCAACAAAGAAGGAGGACGGACGCTTATTCAGAATCTAAGACATAAGCAAATCTTTGTGAAGTTAACGCATTTAACTATTCTATGTTTACTTATGTTTGTATAAGCGTATCTCACTCAGTCGACCTGGCCGATTCTTACACACGTGTCACCAAAAATCAATGTTCTCGAATAACTTTGAAAATGATTTTGAAACTGAGCGTACAGTAAACAAACTACTCTCATACAAACATTTTCCGTCATTTTTCTACTGTTTCGAAAGAGTTTAGATTTTGCGAAAAATGTGAAACAAATGATTCAAATGATTTTGTACTAGATCCATGCAAATGAATTTGAAGGCAAGTGGCCGCCCACTAAATCTTTGACGCCTGTTTCCACCAACGAGGAATAGATCAAATGAATCTTTGTTCAACAAAGATCTTTGAAATTGAGCTTGAGGCCAATCAAATGGTGAACAAAAAAGTTTCATACAAGTTTCGCTGTATTTCCTTACTTGTACCTTTATCACATAAGGTAACAACAGTGAAAATTTCAGTTTCCAAGTTTCATTTTGGGCTGTGCGTTGATCACCAATTAGTCAGTCAGTCAGGACAAACAGTTTTATATATAGAGATATAAAAATCGACACACCTGACCTTGATTAGCAAATAGACGTGACTTCACTCTCTGAGGGAGACGTCATTATCTGATCAAGAACATACATTCCCTATCCATTAACTATGAGTCTAAAATAAGTTTTTGCATGGACAACTTTTGTGATTTTGTACCCTGAACCCATTGAAAATAGGTAAAAAATAGTTACAAATGTATTTGTGCAAATGTAGGTAACAGGCAGAAGAAACATCTCCGATCCCAAAAATTGGCTATAAATTAAGTTAATAACTCAACTTGTATTGCCCACCAATTTAAGCTACAATTTTAATGCAATTACCTTTATGATAATACACAAATATTCGACGGTAAAATAAGATATTCTGTAGAAAATTTCAATAAGTTCGGTTTTTGTTTTGTTTTTCGGTATTTTGAATGCACGAGTTTGCGAAGCACATTTGAAGAATTTCTGTATGCTTGTACACACGCACAAGCGCGGCTGCTTCGATTTATATCAACGGCTCAATATGTATAAAAAAATAAGCACGTCAGTGCTGATTGATTTCTTTGTGTAGAATATCTTTATTCAAAGTAAATATAATGCACTTGGCCTATGGATACATGTATATACTTATGCTGTTATTGGTTAACAGCTACAAAGAGAGGAAGAGTGAGTAGCTTGCATATGCCTGTGTTAGTGAGTATATATGTTGCTCATGAAATGCGCTCAGACGGAGCGTGGGAAGTGTAGCGTAAGTATAAACGGTAAAGAGGCTACTGAGCTGCGCAGCGTAATATGAGCCAGAGAAAATATATAAAGTGCTGAAGACAGCCTTTCTTTCTCGCTGTTTACCCTGAACCCATTAAAAATGGGTATAAGGGTATATTGTATTTGTGCAAAATCCAAATGTATGTAACAGGCAGAAGGAAGCATCTCCGACCCCATAAAGTATATATATTTTTGATCAGCACCGATGGCCGAGTCGATCTAGGATCTCAAAACCTATAAGAGCTTCAGACTTCAAATTTAAGATATAGGTGCTCTTAGTACCTGTGCAGATCAAGTTTGTTTCCGATAATCGATAGCTAACTCTGTTTCCAAGCAATCAATAAAAATCGATATAGACATCCTGTTTTTTGACCAAAGTGGGTAAATAATAAAAGTTAGAGCCACCAAACATGATATGTTGCTTCTAGAATATTATATATATGTCAAGTATCAATTTAAATGCAATCAAATTTTTCAGAATACACAGCGGTGCGGTCTGTCGCGACCACTACCGGGGAATGTATTTTTTTTTTTTGCTGGTTCTACATATTCTACATATATGTTCGCATCTTTTCGTGTCGTGCGCAAATCATTAGTAAATCGCCACCTCGATTCCGCCTGCCGTGGTTGTCTTAAATTGATCAATACTTATAGCAACCGTTTGGAACATCAAAATTGAGCTTTTTCTCGTCCGAATATAAAACGTTTTTGTTTTCCCCTAAAACTTGATGGACTCGTGTTCTAGATAGATTAAGATGTATATAACGTCGGATGTCCATACAAGACATGCTTTTTTTTTGAGTCGCAAGTCGTGAAATTTCCCACTGCTCATTAATAAGGGTCGGTTTGCAGTAGCGCTTAATATTACAGTAATTATCGACATTCTTGAGAAAGTTGAATATCGTATTTCTATGTTGATTTACTCTACTGTTACTCTTTCTGCAATTGTGCTCGACGTTCAATATATGCATTCTGCGAGGCGTTTTAAATGAATAACAACAAACTAAACGTTACTTTATTGGAAAGTATGTTGTCAGCACCTATTTCCTACTCTTAATAAAAATGCTAACACGAAATTTCCCATGAAACTCTTATTTGCGGGTGTACTTATTTCCTAAGAAAATTAAAACGCAGCACACAATTTAATGGTAACGGTACTTAAGATAAACAGCAACGATGATTTGGCATACAGGAAACAAATACAGCAACAAATTCTAGTATACTTCAAAAATAATTGAAGTTATTTTATTGTAATAAAAGACAATTATTAAAATGCACATATGTATACTTATTTCCCTGAGATAGATATAGGATGTTGTATGTGTGTATATTTAAATTGCACTTAATTTGTTTATTTATTTAAATTTTGTTTTTGTTTTTTATTGTGTGCAATTATGCAATTTCAGTGCAATTTGTCACATTCTTAAGTCTGAAGCTAAATAAGAGCTCACATTTTTCATTTTTGTTTGCCATTCTGCGATGGTTTTTTATTAACCTTGAAGCGCATAACTTTTGTTTAATCTCGCCCTTGATTACTTGTACATGCCTTCGTTTCCATCGTGTTGGCCACGCCGCAGTAATTTGTTGGATTGGACGGGTGCAAACGTTCGTTTGCTCTCTTCCAACATGTTGCACCGAAGTCTGAACCGAACTACTGCAGATACGGCACACGGCGCGAGCCGTGACATGACGTGACGTCACATACACAACTATTTTGCATTTATTTTTATTTTAATTCTTTTCCGTATTATATATATCTTTTCATTTTTGGATAAACTTTTCTTTGGTTTGTGTCACAACCATTTAACTTTTTTTTGCATTATTTTATTTCCTTTTGTACTTGTTTTCTAGTTTAATATATCTGTTTTCCTTTGCCTATATTGTCACGAAAGTAGTGGCTGCTATCATGATTGCTCTGAATCTAGCTGCGCCCGTTATGATCGCGGTCGACGGTATGAAGACGGTATGAAGATGCTATATGTTATGACATGATAATATGATAATATATATGTTGGATGGTCCAGTGAATTCATGGGTTTTTCACTTCGAGAAGCGAGTCCAGGCGTCTTTGTTGGTGGCATTATATATTTTTTTAGTATTTTCTGGGTGAACAATCACGTCTTTTCGCTCCAACCATTTACTTTCATCTGAGCAAATAAATTCTTTTCCTCGCATCTCAACGAATATCCACGAAAACCAGTGGTAACCGAATTCCAGATATAACCTAAACGAATCAGCCGCCAAAGAGCTGCATGCACACCAACAACACTAGGCACGGGCCATACTTAGCGAGGAAGAGTAAGAATCGCTTGCTCTCTCTGCTATATAAGGTCCTGTGTGGGCTGCGCATTTTTGAAGCAACGAGGTGGTCGCAAAAAGGGACAATATCATTATGACGACATCAAGCCAATACCATTTTCAACGGTTCATATCGACCACCTGGGACCATTTCCAAAAAGTTCGAAACGCAACGAGCACATACTTGTTTGTGTTGATGCATTTACCAAATTTACGATTATGCGCGCCGTTAAAAGCACAGCATTATCCTCAATTGATATCCTCAAAGAAGTAACCAGCTATCTGGGGATGCCACAAAGGATTGTCTCCGATCGAGGTACAGCTTTTAGCTCAAAAGATTTTGGAAAGTTTTATATAGACAATAATATTAAACACGTCCTTAATGCTGTTCGAACACCAAGAGCCAACGGACATGCAGAACGCACTAACAGAATCATCTTGACAATGTTGCTGCCTATGTCCGAAAATGAGAAGCGTTGGGATGAGAAGATGCACTCCATCCAGTGGAGTATTAACACGATGGTTAACAAATCTACTAGCTGTACTCCGATCCAGCTATTATACGGTTATGAGCCTCGGGACATACTACAAAATACTTTAGTTTAATTGCTCTAAAACCAGAATCCTACTATGCTGACAGATACCGAATTACAACAACTAAGAAGCGACGCTGCCCATCGGATCAATGATCATCGAGCTGATGCCAAAAGACGATATGACGCAAGACACGCCAAGCCGACAGTGTATAAACCTGGAGTTATTGTTTTGGTCGAAAATGAACCATGCAGCACGGGGACGTCACGCAAATTAGAGCCACATTTCAAAGGACCTTTTATAATCAGCAAAGTTTTGCCAAAGGACCGATATCTTGTTTAGGATATCCCGAATGCTGAGCGAACACAAAAACATTATAAATCGGTGTATTCTTCAGACAAAATCAAACCATAGTGTCAGTTACCACCAGAGGAGCCCGACGAGGATGAAGACTCCGTTGATGACCAAGAAAACTCATCTCTCGAGGACGCTTCGAATGTCAGGAAAGCCGAATGTAAGCGGCTGGCAATGTCAACCCATTGCCATTCACAGCGAATCGATAATTAGGCGAAGAAGTATCGAGTTAAGCATAAGCAAAGCAGCAAGCCAACAAAGAAGGAGGACGGACGCTTATTCAGAATCTAAGACATAAGCAAATCTTTGTGAAGTTAACGCATTTAACTATTCTATGTTTACTTATGTTTGTATAAGCGTATCTCACTCAGTCGACCTGGCCGATTCTTACACACGTGTCACCAAAAATCAATGTTCTCGAATAACTTTGAAAATGATTTTGAAACTGAGCGTACAGTAAACAAACTACTCTCATACAAACATTTTCCGTCATTTTTCTACTGTTTCGAAAGAGTTTAGATTTTGCGAAAAATGTGAAACAAATGATTCAAATGATTTTGTACTAGATCCATGCAAATGAATTTGAAGGCAAGTGGCCGCCCACTAAATCTTTGACGCCTGTTTCCACCAACGAGGAATAGATCAAATGAATCTTTGTTCAACAAAGATCTTTGAAATTGAGCTTGAGGCCAATCAAATGGTGAACAAAAAAGTTTCATACAAGTTTCGCTGTATTTCCTTACTTGTACCTTTATCACATAAGGTAACAACAGTGAAAATTTCAGTTTCCAAGTTTCATTTTGGGCTGTGCGTTGATCACCAATTAGTCAGTCAGTCAGGACAAACAGTTTTATATATAGAGATATAAAAATCGACACACCTGACCTTGATTAGCAAATAGACGTGACTTCACTCTCTGAGGGAGACGTCATTATCTGATCAAGAACATACATTCCCTATCCATTAACTATGAGTCTAAAATAAGTTTTTGCATGGACAACTTTTGTGATTTTGTACCCTGAACCCATTGAAAATAGGTAAAAAATAGTTACAAATGTATTTGTGCAAATGTAGGTAACAGGCAGAAGAAACATCTCCGATCCCAAAAATTGGCTATAAATTAAGTTAATAACTCAACTTGTATTGCCCACCAATTTAAGCTACAATTTTAATGCAATTACCTTTATGATAATACACAAATATTCGACGGTAAAATAAGATATTCTGTAGAAAATTTCAATAAGTTCGGTTTTTGTTTTGTTTTTCGGTATTTTGACTGCACGAGTTTGCGAAGCACATTTGAAGAATTTCTGTATGCTTGTACACACGCACAAGCGCGGCTGCTTCGATTTATATCAACGGCTCAATATGTATAAAAAAATAAGCACGTCAGTGCTGATTGATTTCTTTGTGTAGAATATCTTTATTCAAAGTAAATATGATGCACTTGGCCTATGGATACATGTATATACTTATGCTGTTATTGGTTAACAGCTACAAAGAGAGGAAGAGTGAGTAGCTTGCATATGCCTGTGTTAGTGAGTATATATGTTGCTCATGAAATGCGCTCAGACGGAGCGTGGGAAGTGTAGCGTAAGTATAAACGGTAAAGAGGCTACTGAGCTGCGCAGCGTAATATGAGCCAGAGAAAATATATAAAGTGCCGAAGACAGCCTTTCTTTCTCGTTTTTTTACCCTGAACCCATTAAAAATGGGTATAAGGGTAAATTGTATTTGTGCAAAATCCAAATGTATGTAACAGGCAGAAGGAAGCATCTCCGACCCCATAAAGTATATATATTTTTGATCAGCACCGATGGCCGAGTCGATCTAGGATCTCAAAACCTATAAGAGCTTCAGACTTCAAATTTAAGATATAGGTGCTCTTAGTACCTGTGCAGATCAAGTTTGTTTCCGATAATCGATAGCTAACTCTGTTTCCAAGCAATCAATAAAAATCGATATAGACATCCTGTTTTTTGACCAAAGTGGGTAAATAATAAAAGTTAGAGCCACCAAACATGATATGTTGCTTCTAGAATATTATATATATGTCAAGTATCAATTTAAATGCAATCAAATTTTTCAGAATACACAGCGGTGCGGTCTGTCGCGACCACTACCGGGGAATGTATTTTTTTTTTTGCTGGTTCTACATATTCTACATATATGTTCGCATCTTTTCGTGTCGTGCGCAAATCATTAGTAAATCGCCACCTCGATTCCGCCTGCCGTGGTTGTCTTAAATTGATCAATACTTATAGCAACCGTTTGGAACATCAAAATTGAGCTTTTTCTCGTCCGAATATAAAACGTTTTTGTTTTCCCCTAAAACTTGATGGACTCGTGTTCTAGATAGATTAAGATGTATATAACGTCGGATGTCCATACAAGACATGCTTTTTTTTTGAGTCGCAAGTCGTGAAATTTCCCACTGCTCATTAATAAGGGTCGGTTTGCAGTAGCGCTTAATATTACAGTAATTATCGACATTCTTGAGAAAGTTGAATATCGTATTTCTATGTTGATTTACTCTACTGTTACTCTTTCTGCAATTGTGCTCGACGTTCAATATATGCATTCTGCGAGGCGTTTTAAATGAATAACAACAAACTAAACGTTACTTTATTGGAAAGTATGTTGTCAGCACCTATTTCCTACTCTTAATAAAAATGCTAACACGAAATTTCCCATGAAACTCTTATTTGCGGGTGTACTTATTTCCTAAGAAAATTAAAACGCAGCACACAATTTAATGGTAACGGTACTTAAGATAAACAGCAACGATGATTTGGCATACAGGAAACAAATACAGCAACAAATTCTAGTATACTTCAAAAATAATTGAAGTTATTTTATTGTAATAAAAGACAATTATTAAAATGCACATATGTATACTTATTTCCCTGAGATCGATATAGGATGTTGTATGTGTGTATATTTAAATTGCACTTAATTTGTTTATTTATTTAAATTTTGTTTTTGTTTTTTATTGTGTGCAATTATGCAATTTCAGTGCAATTTGTCACATTCTTAAGTCTGAAGCTAAATAAGAGCTCACATTTTTCATTTTTGTTTGCCATTCTGCGATGGTTTTTTATTAACCTTGAAGCGCATAACTTTTGTTTAATCTCGCCCTTGATTACTTGTACATGCCTTCGTTTCCATCGTGTTGGCCACGCCGCAGTAATTTGTTGGATTGGACGGGTGCAAACGTTCGTTTGCTCTCTTCCAACATGTTGCACCGAAGTCTGAACCGAACTACTGCAGATACGGCACACGGCGCGAGCCGTGACATGACGTGACGTCACATACACAACTATTTTGCATTTATTTTTATTTTAATTCTTTTCCGTATTATATATATCTTTTCATTTTTGTATAAACTTTTCTTTGGTTTGTGTCACAACCATTTAACTTTTTTTTGCATTATTTTATTTCCTTTTGTACTTGTTTTCTAGTTTAATATATCTGTTTTCCTTTGCCTATATTGTCACGAAAGTAGTGGCTGCTATCATGATTGCTCTGAATCTAGCTGCGCCCGTTATGATCGCGGTCGACGGTATGAAGACGGTATGAAGATGCTATATGTTATGACATGATAATATGATAATATATATGTTGGATGGTCCAGTGAATTCATGGGTTTTTCACTTCGAGAAGCGAGTCCAGGCGTCTTTGTTGGTGGCATTATATATTTTTTTAGTATTTTCTGGGTGAACAATCACGTCTTTTCGCTCCAACCATTTACTTTCATCTGAGCAAATAAATTCTTTTCCTCGCATCTCAACGAATATCCACGAGAACCAGTGGTAACCGAATTCCAGATATAACCTAAACGAATCAGCCGCCAAAGAGCTGCATGCACACCAACAACACTAGGCACGGGCCATACTTAGCGAGGAAGAGTAAGAATCGCTTGCTCTCTCTCTCTCTCTCTCTCTTACTGACTCTGAGCAATACGACTTCACCACACAAGACTAGGATAACTCTTATTCTTCTCTTTTTTATTTTTTTGCGTACATATTCACCACTTACAATATTATGGTGCTGTCTTATTACAATTACTAATTGATTCTGTCTTTGGTACACACAATCTTCGATACTACATTTATTTCAACATGAGTCTTGGAAAGTGCTGATTTAGTATCTTATGGCTTGCGACAAAGGTGTCGCCATCACATTCTTTCAAATTGCTTTGAATGAGGTTTTATACATTTTATGTGTTGGTGAATTTCACAAGGGAATCGACTTTCACAACTTGAGCTAACATTGCGATTGCTGTTGCGGAGAAGCAATTCACAGAAGAGTTGGCATCATTTTGTACGAGCACTTCGTAGAAAAAAATTTAAAAGAGATAATAACAAATTTGGAAATATGCAAAGGATAGGAGATTTAAAAGTTGATCAGCTAAAATTCCTGTTGCGAGAGCGAGAATTGTCGACAAGTGGCACGTGATGAATTAATTCGTCGATTACAGGAGCATGAAGGCTCATATGAAGTTGATATGCCACATGCCCCTCGGCAAAGCCATAGGGAAGAGGGAGGGGAGGATCACTATCAGCTACAAATTAAAGGATTAAGTGAAATTTATAAGCATGCAATGCGCTATTGTTAGTGGACAAATGTGTTCGCAACCGCAACAACTTTGTGCAAGATACAGAAAGCGAGGAGGATGATGAGTATCAACAAAGCACAGCCACATGCCAAGCTTCGGTCAAGAAAATTGCCAACACGTTGCCCGAGTTTGACCCGACATAATAGAATGCCATTTCGGTCAATCAGTTCATTGGTCGTGTCAACAAGGTAGTTGAGGCAAATCAGTGGGACGAAAAGCTCTTAATGCTCGCAATCTAAACGTGGTTTGATTTTTCGCCAAAAGTTTGCGACGAATTTGGTGTTACACCAGATGAAGAAGAAATCCACTGCGCCATGGCAAAATTGATTAGACGTCCAAAAGAGACAATAAAGGAACATTGTTTTCGTATGTCCGCCCTGGGAATTGGATTTATTTTTAGTGAGGCAGCTGTAATACTATACACGCGATCAGGTCTTCAGCACCGTGTACTGCAGTAGAGTATCGCAGCAATGCTCTAATCATCAATGAAGCAGATGCGAGAAACGAAGGGATCCTATTTTGCCAATCGAGGTAGGCAACATGAAGTCATATACAACACAGTTACAAAGTATAGTAACGTTGAACAAGGGCCTGAGAAAAATTCAAAGGCAATGAAACCAAAGGCAACACTCAAATGTTATAATTGCAACGAGTTCGGTCACTTTGCAAATCAGTGTCTAAAAGAACCGAAATATCAGCGCTGTACCAATTGCAACAAATTCCACCCGAGTAACGTCAAGTGCAAGTCGGCTGAAGTAAATGTAAATCGTCTTGGTGCCATAAATAGAGACAAATGTTTCTCTAAGCAGATAATCGTCCAAAAAACAACAGTACGTCGCTTATATAGATACTGGTAGCCAAGGAAGTATGGTTCTCAAGTCGGTTGCTCAGTATATTAATGAGGATGCACGTGAGATGGAAACAGCTAGCTTAAAGATATCCTAAACTATCATGGATGAACCGGATTACTTGCTTGCTACACAACTTCAAAATGAAAAGATTCAAAAACTTGTAACCGATATGAAATCCGCTAAAGTAACCGAAAATGACGAGCATGTCATTGAACTAGATCGGCTCTATCGCAAATACAACAACAAATTCTTGTGGGTTGTGCCTAAGCAGCTACGGTATCAGATCCTTTATGAATGTCATGATAAATCAGGTCATATGAGCGTTGAGGAAACAATGAGTCGCTTAACAAATTTATTTTGGTTTCCACGCATGCGAAATTATGTCAAAGGCTATATAAGGTCCTGTGTGGGCTGCGCATTTTTGAAGCAACGAGGTGGTCGCAAAGAGGGACAATATCATTAGGACGACATCAAGCCAATACCATTTTCAACGGTTCATATCGACCACCTGGGACCATTTCAAAAAAGTTTGAAACGCAACAAGCACATACTTGTTTGTGTCGATGCATTTACCAAATTTACGATTATGCGCGCCGTTAAAAGCACAGCATTATCCTCAATTGATATCCTCAAAGAAGTAACCAGCTATCTGGGGATGCCACAAAGGATTGTCTCCGATCGAGGTACAGCTTTTAGCTC
The DNA here is from genome assembly GCF_030788295.1 of Drosophila virilis. Lineage (NCBI taxonomy): Eukaryota > Metazoa > Arthropoda > Insecta > Diptera > Drosophilidae > Drosophila > Drosophila virilis. The sequence continues at coordinate 103,185 of NW_027212854.1, forward strand.
AAAAGATTTTGGAAAGTTTTATATAGACAATAATATTAAACACGTCCTTAATGCTGTTCGAACACCAAGAGCCAACGGACATGCAGAACGCACTAACAGAATCATCTTGACAATGTTGCTGCCTATGTCCGAAAATGAGAAGCGTTGGGATGAGAAGATGCACTCCATCCAGTGGAGTATTAACACGATGGTTAACAAATCTACTAGCTGTACTCCGATCCAGCTATTATACGGTTATGAGCCTCGGGACATACTACAAAATACTTTAGTTTAATTGCTCTAAAACCAGAATCCTACTATGCTGACAGATACCGAATTACAACAACTAAGAAGCGACGCTGCCCATCGGATCAATGATCATCGAGCTGATGCCAAAAGACGATATGACGCAAGACACGCCAAGCCGACAGTGTATAAACCTGGAGTTATTGTTTTGGTCAAAAATAAACCATACAGCACGGGGACGTCACGTAAATTAGAGCCACATTTCAAAGGACTATTTATAATCAGCAAAGTTTTGCCAAAGGACCGATATCTTGTTAAGGATATCCCGTATGCTGAGCGAACACAAAAACATTATAAATCGGTGTATTCTTCAGACAAAATCAAACCTTAGTGTCAGTTACCACCAGAGGAGCCCAACGAAGATGAAGACTCCGTTGATGACCAAGAAAACTCATCTCTCGAGGACGCTTCGAATGTCAGGAAAGCCGAATGTAAGCGTCTGGCAATCTCAACCCATTGCCATTCACAGCGAATCGATAATTAGGCGAAGAAGTATCGAGTTAAGCATAAGCAAAGCAGCAAGCCAACAAAGAAGGAGGACGGACGCTTATTCAGAATCTAAGACATAAACAAATCTTTGTGAAGTTAACGCATTAAACTATTCTATGTTTACTTATGTTTGTATAAGCGTATTCACTCAGTCGACCTGGCAGATTCTTGCACACGTGTCACCAAAAATCAATTTTCTCGAATAGCTTTGAAAATAATTTTGAAACTGAGCGTACAGTAAACAAACTACTCTCATACAAACAATTTCCGTCATTTTTATATTGTTTCGAAAGAGTTTAGATTTTGCAAAAAATGTGAAACAAATGATTCAAATGATTTTTTACTAGATCCATGCAAATGAATTTGAAGGCAAGTGACCGCCCACTAAATATTTGACTCCTGTTTCCACCAACGAGGAATAGATCAAATGAGTTTGAACAAAGATCTTTGAAATTGAGTTGGAGGCCAATCAAATGGTGAACAAAAAAGTTTCATACAAGTTTCGCTGTATTTCCTTACTTGTACGTGCAAATTTGTGAATTTCTTAACGTGCACCTTTATCAAAATTTCAGTTTACAAGTTTCAGTTTGGACAGTGCGTTGATCACCAATTAGTCAGTCAGTCAGGACAAACAGTTTTATATATAGAGATATAAACATCGACCCACCTGACCTTGATTAGCAAATAGACGTGACTTCACTCTCTGAGGGAGACATCATTCCCTGATCAATAACATACATTCCCTATCCATTAACTATGAGTCTAAAATAAGTTTTTGCATTAACAACTTTTGTCATTTTGTACCCTGAACCCATTGAAAATAGGTAAAAAATAGTTAAAAATGTATTTGTGCAAATGTAGGTAACAGGTAGAAGAAACATCTCCGATCCCAAAAAGTGGCTATATATTAAGTTAATAACCCAACTTGTATTGTCCACCAATTTAAGCTACAATTTTAATGCAATTACCTTTATGATAATACACAAATATTCTATGGTACAATAAGATATACTGTAGAAAATTTCAATAAGTTCGGTTTTTGTTTTGTTTTTCGGTATTTTGACTGCGCGAGTTTGCGAAGCACATTTGAAGAATTTCTGTCTGCTTGTACACACACACATTCATGCGCGGCTGTGCTAATTTATATCAACGGCTCAGCAATTTTGATTGTATCCTGACTTGCTTGTATAATATGTATAAAAAAATAAGCACGTCAGTGCTGATTGACTTCGGTGTGTAGAATATCTTTATTCAAAGTAAATATAATGCACTTGGCCTATGGATTCATGTATATACTTATGCTGTTATTACTTAACAGCTACAAGGAGAGGAATTGTGAGTAGCTTGCATATGCCTGTGTTAGTGAGTATATATGTTGCTCGTGAAATGCTTCTTAGCGGATTTGTTTGGTACTGGAATAGCTACAATACATTTTGTTGAATCGAATATAATTTTAATTGCACATTACTTTCCATTTCCGGATTTTAGTTCCTTAATGGTTATTATTTTTAACGCATTAGCTAAATAGGAATCTTTTCCCTTCAAAAACTATTACGTAACTCAAGCCTCATACATGTTAATTTGAAACTTGGATTCACCATTAAAAATAAATATGTAAGTGGTCTATGATCAGTTTTGAATGTCTACCATAAATATATGGTCTGAAATGTGTTATTGCGCAATGAATTGCTGCTACTTCCTGTTCCGTCGTCCTTATGTTACTTTCTCCTTTGGTGAATGATCTGGATGCGTATGCAACTAGAGGTTGGAGTTTGTTGTGGTTTTGACTTAAAACCGCCTCAAACGCTTGCTTAGTCGCATCCGTTATTATACAAAATTCTTTTGTAAAGTCTGGGTATTGTAACAGAGTCGGATTAATAAGTTGAGATATTAACTATAAAAATGCATTTTGACATTTATCCGTCCATTCAAATTAAAAATTTTTTTTATTTAGCTGTAAGTTGTATTTCCTGCATATGTCAAAAACATAAGTTCGGTTTTTAACCATATGTTTTTTTTTGGAACAACCAATTACTATGAGGTCATCCATATAAAGAAATGCTTGCGAAGATTCAAGTCCAGAGAATGCTATAGTCATCATTCTCTGAAATGAATTCGGCGCCAAATGGTAATCGCGTGAATCGATAGGAGAAACTGCTCATCGAAAAAGACGTTATAGCTCTTGAATTATTGTCAAGTTCAATTTGGTGAAAAGCTGACATTAAGTCAAGGCATGAGAAATATTTCACTCTACCTAGTTCACATAAAATATTAGGTAGTGGGCACATATCAGTCGATTACCATTCCCAATTTTTCTTATTGCATTCAGGATGAGATTTCTAATAAAAGGGGGCTATTATATTCTGTTGCGACAATTTTGTCGTCAATTAGTTTTTGTACTTTTAATCTCAATTTTTGTTTGTAAAATTTATTTGTTGATAGAGATTCGGTTTCAAGTCTGAATATGTCTGTATAATTAGTGCATAAGTCAGTTTATTTTGCTTTAAGCTGTAGTTGAAAATGTTTGGATAATCGAGACATAACTTATTCTTTTCTTCTTCCATTTGTAGTACCAAAGTGATCCATAATCAAGATTATTTATACTAATTAGTTGATCGGTACAAATTGTTGTTCCGCGTTTCGTGTGATTACAGCGGTGTTTAGAACACAAATACCCGTTTGAGCTTCCTGGTTTGGAACTAATACACTATCTTCACTTGACAACTTTTGATCTTTTCTAGTATATGCTAGTATAAGTATTGTGTTATTACCAGTACTATGTGTTATTGGAACATAAATCGGAAAATTTGGGTTATTGGATCGGACTATAACCCAACCTTTAGTCGGCTTGAAATCTAATTGGCAATTGAATCACATGGTATTGCAAATTGCAAGTCAACAATATGAAAACTGTGTAGGATTATGTATTTATATGTCTGTATCACGATAGAGGTTAATCCTTCGGATTCTATAACCCCTTGGTTTTTTCTTTGAATAATTATTTTGTATCTATTTGAATGTCTTGAAAGACTTCGGAATTTTCGTTTAATATAGAAATATCCGCACCAGTGTCTATTGAAAAGATTAATTTTTTCCCTGATACCACATGGTTAAATGATAGAAATATATTTAAGCTAAGATTGATAGTATGAAACTTTTACTGTTGTGTATCTAAAGGTTGTTGGGAGTTTCGTGAAGTATTTTCGGTTACCCCAACAATGTATACGTTGTTTATTATTATTACCATCGTGGTTGTTGTAACCATTGCGGTTGTAGCCACGGCCGTAAGAGTTGTTACCACATAAGCCGGTTGCCATTGCTTACCTCGTAGTTACCTCAACTCTCGTAGGACAAGATACTGTTGGACTGCCCAATTGCTTCTTTGCAACTATTTACAAATTTTGATACCGTTTCGTTCATGGTATGGAAGGTGCCTGCTTGCATGATAAGTTTCAGTTATTAAGGGCGCAATTGCAGTTGTATTTGTTCGATAGTTCTGGCCTTAGACCATCGCTGATAAAATCTCCTTCTAGAGACTGGGTCAATTTTTCTACCTCTTAGGCTTACTGATTTGCTGTTTTGCTCTTTTGCTGCAGATTAAGGAGTTTTGCAGTTATAACTTCTAAAGATTCTCATTTCACAGCTTTAGATAATTGATTAGTAATGGCAAGAATTGTCTGCTCGATACTTATCACATTTCTAGCGTGGTTTTTAAGTTTAGTGTTTATAATGCATACAGCACACGCACATGCATAGTTCACGACGCGTTTGACGAATATGTTTTTTCATACAACCACTTAATTTTCGACCGATCGTTCCTATGGCGGCTATATGATATAGTGGTCCGATCCAGTTGGATTTGACATATGTACTGCGTGCAATAGAAAGAGGGACTTCTGCAAAGTTTAATTTAGATTTATTTAGCTTTAATACTGAGAGACAAGTTCGCATAGAAACAGACAGACGGACAGACGGTCAGACGGACAGACGGACATGGCTATATCGACTCGGCTGTTGATGCTGATTAAAAATATATGTACTTTATGGGTTCGGAGATGTCTCCTTCTAAACGTAACACATTTCACGTCAAAATTATAATACCCTCTGCTAGTGTACAACAATTACAGGTCAACAAAAGACAGCGATTAAAGCATACAAGCACCAGCTTAAACTAATTATTATAATATTACTATCAATAACTGTAAACAATATAAATGCAAAAAGCATTTAAATTAATCCTATTAAAGCCCATAACGGCTATCTCATATTTAAAACAGGAACCACAGACATTCCGACAGATTACGAATTCCACTGTTTAACGGTTAGCATAACAAAAACCGAAGAAGCTTTTAACAACATAATTGAACAAAGTAATGAATTAAATAGCCTCATAAACTTCGAATTCCTAATAGAAAATTAAACAGAAAAATAAACGGCTTTAAGATAACCAAACGCAGCAAAAGAGGTTTAGTTAACATAGTAGGAACAGTATATACATACTTCTTTGGAACATTAGACCAAAAAGACAAAACAGAAATTGAACAAAAAATAAGCAGCTTAGCAGAAAACAGCGTTCAGGTTAACGAGTTAAATCACATAATAGAAGCTATAAACAAAGGAATAGAAATCAGGAACGAACTAAATCAGGAGACACAAAAAGAAAAGAAATTATATATCCTTATATTTAACTTACAACACTTTACAGAATATACAGAAGACATTGAGATGGGAATGCAGCTCACAAGAATAGGCATTTCTAACCCGAAATTACTAAAACATGACTATTTGTTGCATGTTAATTCTGATAATATCACATATTCCTCGAAAAATAATAAAAGCCCGGTATTCGAAATAATTCCATACCCAGATGATAATAATAATATATTGACAGAAATAGCTTATAAAAAATATTTTACCCAAGACAAAAAAGTTTACAGCTAAGAACAAAATTGATAATGAATGTTTGACAGGAATTTTAAACCAAATAACATCAGAATATAGTCATACTACAACTTTGAAAAATTCAAATCAGCCATGTAGAACCAAATAAATTTTGGAATTTACCAAAATATATATTATACCACAATTGTATAAATAACGAATTAAAAATAGACGGAAACAATATAATAAAAATCTTTAATTGTTCACTGCAAATTAATGAAGTATCAATTTCAAACTATATGTAAGATTATACCGAAAGCATTTACGTAAGCAATGATGTTATAAAATTAGAACCACTTTCGTTTGTACAAACTAATCAAATTATAAATGAACACACAAAATTTAACAATGTATTCCAGATAATTACAATAACCATATTTGTAATCATATCAATAAGTTTAACACTGTATTTAAAATATAAGTTCATACATAAGAAATTAATTGAAAAATATAAAAAAAAATATTAAAATGTAGAAAAAACACATACAATAATAGAAGATACACCAATTGTAATAGAAGAAAATGTTACTCTATACCCAAACTTAAACACCCGAGGACAGGTACTTTTCTAATGGTTGCGGGAGTGAGATATCCATAGTCGCACCCACCCTTTAATATAACTTAGCACATGAGCGTAAGTATAAACATTTCTAATCTTGTAAACAAAGAGCCTGGTGATAACATCGACATTGGCCAAGTTCAAACTGTCCACCTTTGGTAGACATAAACGATTCACCCTAAGTATCACGCCACTCTCAATGATCCCATCAGACAATTTTCCCACGCATAATTGCTGACGCAGCTCAAACTTCACTTAATTTTGAATCAAGCTCTCTCAAAGCGAACTTTGCTAAGCGACCGCAACAGTTAGATAAATCAGTTCATATTCGGGAAAATAATAAATTGAAATATATTTTTTTAAAGTAACTAAACGTGTAAAACTTTATTATATATATGTTGATTTGAAGTAAATAAAATTTGAATTCAATAAACAATGCTACGGTTTCTTTGAATGTTTCAAACTGAACTGAATATCTTCTTATTGTTCGAGCTTCCGTAAAGCTAAATGTATACTACTACTAAATGGTTTTCTTAAAAGCTAGCATGTCAGCGTGGTCAGCATTGAAACATACTGTCACAATGCTGTGTTACCGCCGACGTTTCTCGGCGGCTTGTCTGATGGAACCGAATCGTATATACCCTATATTGTGTACTGGTAACTCCTTCATGTGTTCTACGTTTAAGTTTTTGTAAATGTTATATTTATAATTTGCAATGAAATTATTAATTATACCCTGTTCTTGGTTAATATGTTCGGTAATGTTTTGAAGGTTTAAAATAGCTTCTTGATTATTGATTTGCTTATTGACATTTTCAGTAATTTTATTTTCGTTTTCTTTAATAACATTGAATTTATCAGCAATAGATTTTGGGTGTTGATTTCGTATAAAAGGTGTTTATATGATTTTATGACTTTTGCGGTCCCCAGTTTTTTTTTTGCGAGTGTGTCGTGCACCCCCAGCTGTTGTACTTTAATAATCTGTTCTGTCGCACAGAATCTTTTCTAAGAATTGTGACGCCATTATTGTGGGTTTCTGGGGGATCTCAGTTTTCGTTTAGTTTTGTTATTCTATTTTTCGTTTTATTGTCTATGCTCTCCTTTATCTCCGGGTAGATGATATTTCGGATTTCGTTAAATTTTGGATATAGGGGGATCTCTGTTTTCGTTTAGTTTTGTTATTTTATTTTTCGCTTTATTGTCTATGCTCTCCTTTATCTCGGGGTAGATGATATTTCAGATTTCGTTAAATTTTGGATATAACCGTGTTCGTTATTTCGGGAAGCGTTTTGCGATAGTATGTGCAGACTTCCGTGGAAGATCTCATACGGTACATATTTTGTCGTTGAATGGATAAAGTTATTGTATGTTGTCAGTGTCAAGGAAAATGTCTTCATGGTCGCAGTTGACTTTTTCTGTTTTTCTTTTGGTTAAAATTTTTCTGTATATCTCTTTTAGAGAAGAATGGAGTCTTTCCACTGGGAAGTTACTCGAAGATTATTGAAATTAAGTAAAATGCACTAATATGTTATATTTTTTCGGGATCCCGAGTGTAGAGAGGAAATTCCTCATTGATTTAACTTTGTTTAAACTATCTCTGGTTGGAATTGTAAAGTCTGAAGCAAATTTTGAGAATTCGTCAATGATAGTCAAAATGGATTTTCCGATAATTGTATAAATTTCTGTGTGTATTATCTGCATAGGGCATGACGGGATTTCAGAATATTCTAGTTTCTGTGGTTGCTTTTTGTACTTGAGTGTTTGGCAGATATCGCATTCATTATTAATATGTGAAGTTTTGGTCTTTAATAATGGGAAGAATATGGATCCTTTTAGGTAAGCTACCGTCTCGTCTATTCCCCTGTGGTTGTTTGCCACGTGGTATTGGCGTATTTCTAGTTCTTGTTCGCTTGTGTTGGTTATGTCTCTTAGTAGTGTGACACACCTAATGATATTATATAACTTAGTTGGTTGGAAGAAGTCTTTTAAGGTTTCCTCGATAGTTTTAAAAATATTGTCAGGTGTTTAGGAATCTTTTTAAAAAAATTATTCGAATTGTTTTTATCGTACTATGTTTTTGATATCGTTCTTCTGATTTTGTTTTTGAAAGGTGCGGAAGTCAAGATTTCACCATGTTTTCCCACTTTGAATACAGTCTGTAGATTGAATTCGGTTAAAGGCTTGGAAATAGGAATCATATTAATGTTATTCTTGCCTATGGGGAGAACAACGTCGTTAACATTTACGTCGTCAGTGACGCGGCTAAGGGCGTCGGCTACTACGTTTTGAGGTTCTTTCTTTTATATTATATCGTAGTCGAATAGCTGCAGTTTCCATCGAACCAATTTTAATTTGGTTCCTTGAAGTTCATAAGCCAAGTCAATAGCCTATGATCCGTAACTATTTTGAATTTTTGTCGGTATAAATTGGGGCGAAAACGTTTTGTAGCCCAGATTAAAGCTAACATTTCTTTTTCTACACTTGAATAATTTACCTCTGTGTAGTCGTATATTCCTCACTTATTTCATTCTGTGGCTTTGCCCTTATATTGTTGTGACACTACACTGATTGCTTCGAAATCCCAGTCCTAGAAAGGATTTGATTTATCGTATGGTTTTTGGTATAGGGAATGCTTTAGTGGCAATTAACTTGTTGGAGTTAGGTTTTATACCAGAATCGGTTACTAAGTGTCCTAGGTACTCGATTTCTTTTCTGAAAAATTCAGATTTTTCTGGTCTAAGCTTTAAATTTGCTCTATTTAACCTGTCGAATACTTACTTTAGTTCTAATGCCGTAAAGTGTTTGGATCTACCTATCCTGCCACGAACATCGTTGATGTTTGGCGTGAGGTACTTATCTTTCACGGTTTTTTCGTTTAGTTTTCTATAGTCACTAATCTTCATTTCTTATTTTTGAAACTAGGAAAATTGGTGCGCTCCATGGGAAGTGACTGTGTCTGATTATGTCTTGTTCTAAAAGTTTTGTGATTTGTCTCTGAATTTCTTTTCTTTCTATAAGGCCGTATCGGAATGGTTTTGTATGCAATGAAATTTCCTCTGAAGTCTGTATTCTATGTTTGACCAGGTTAGTGAAGGTGAGGTTGTCTCCCTATCGAAAGTTAAGGGAATTTTTGGCAAGGTCCTTTAGCGCTGTTAAGTCTTCAGCGCTTAGATGGTCTGTCCGCCGTTGGGTAAGTATGTTAATACCGTCCTTTGGTTTTTTATTAATAATTTCGGATATGGCATTTACCTCAATGTAATTGTTCTCGATGTATTCATTGACTTGTAATTCTGAGTCGAGGCATAATTTCTGTTTGAATTGTGATTAATTGATTACTTCCATAAGACTGAAATTGTTCTTGGCTAGTCCTAGTGACATCTTCGGAAATCTATGTGGTTTCGCACCAAAATGCGCCTTTAGCGATGCTGTCTGGTAGTTTTACTATATTCTTGGACGATTCTTCCAAAATGTGAAGTTCTGAAGTTGTATGTTCTCCATGTGCATCTTAATATTGAAAAGTTGAGTCTTTAGTAATAATTTGGAAATATTGTCTACCGCTTTTAACTGTTGTAAAATATCGATTCCAATTAATCCGTCGAAGTATGGGTGGAATTGAAATAAGATTAGTTGATAATGTGTATTATCTGAAAATTCCATAAACAGAGGCAGAATTGTTTTTTGATTGGTATGTACGTTAAGTACTGTTTTGATTGAAATTGGGTTTGTTAGAGTGATTTGGTCTGGATCAGTGACGATCAGTGACCTGGATTTTAAGCGGATTACAATTTATAGTAAAGGTAAACTTGGTTTTTTTTAACTAATTAAATGATTGTTAATGGTTAGATATTTCTTTCTCGAGGCATTTTGTTGAAAAATTGAGTCCTCATCTATATTGTCTAGTCGAGTACTATGCGCATAATCCGTAGAAGTCAGTTCCATGTTATATACGGTACCTCTAGTTCTGTTCGAGTTGGAGTTTTCATGTTTTCTCTGTTCGTTCTGGTGGTCTCTTGGCATTATTGCCGGTACGTTATTTTTTTAATGTTGGTAATTGTCCTTTTCATTCGGGGCGTACTGTCGATTGTCCCTCTTCCGTGCTTTTGGTTTGTAACCGTTACTTTGGTTGCCCTGGTATCCCTTTTGCTGTCCGTCAGATTGTCTATTCTGTTTTCTGTTTCTAGTTTCTTGCTTCAACCTATTTTCTTCGAAATAAATGTCCCTTTCTTTAATAGCCCATTCGAAGTCTTCCAGAAGGTTAGTGGGTCTCATCGATCTTGCCTTTAGTCCTAGTGGACTTCTGAGTCTAAGAACTTATTTAAACAAGTGTTTGCGAACAATTCTTTCTTTGTTTTAATCAATATTTATTCGCATTCTTTTGTATCTGTCAATTTAAAACGGGCTGTTCTAATATCGCAAATTTTAAAATAATTCGAACATTAAAGCATCTTTGATCTCATTTCAATTAAGGCCGGCTCCAGATGTGTGGACCGCATCATCACCCTTGCTTCGATTTTCTGCCTAATTGGCCTTAGGAGCATTTGAACATATGGGGAGATGGATTTCTCCTACAATATTTATAAAATCGCTTTGTTTTTTAGGATTACCGCCAAAAGGAGGTAGGAAGCGGATGACGTCCGGGATTCTAAGGGACGAAACTAAGTTCAAATGGTTTGCTGTTATAGCACCTTGGTTGCGTGGAGCGGAACTTGAAGTCGACGTCACTGACGCTGTTGAGTGTATTCTTGTTACAGTTAGTAGTTGTTTGTCTGGATCTTCTCCAATGTCCGATTAACCAATGCTAATCCTGATCCTACTACTGGTGCTTGGGATAATGCCCACCATATTGCAGTGTATACAATATGTAAAGTGGTCATATGCCCAATCTCAAAGTTAGAGTATCAAGCGCATTGTTTACATAATACAAATACCGCCAAGTGCTATAATATGATCAGCCACTTATATGTGGACTGGCCTGCAGCGGGAGATCTGCAGCGTAAGCACTATGACGTTTTGACCGTTCGCTCCCAAGCGCATTTCAATGTATATGCCTTCTGCATGTACATATAACAAGAGATATATACAAATACATATGGCATGCTATATACTCCAGTTCTGTCGCTCAAAGCTCTATTATGTTCTTTAGGCTACGTCCATTTTAAATAAAGAGAGACGAATTCATTCTGAAAACTAAAGTCAAACGGCACAGACGTGCCAGTGTATTCAATTAAATTGTATATCGGTAACGACATTACATGGCAACCGTGACAATGGTCTCACTAACCTGCAGTGAATTAAATTTGAAGTGAATACCATACCAAAAACTATTGGAAAGGCAGTCAAGAGGGCTGACAATAAACAACAACAAACATCAACAAAAACAACAGCAACAGCAAATGACATTTACTACAATTGGCAACAAATAAAAAGACAGCAGCGATGGAGGGAAAGCTGTGGACGATAAATAAATATCTGAGCGAGTAGAGTGCGGATGAATAAAACAAAGAAACAGAAAAAGCGCGGCGGGGTCAAACAAAGTCTGACGTCTGAAATTGACCGTCTCAGCCAAGACTTGAACGATCAAGATCACCCGCAAGCATAGAACGATTCTATTTCCATGCATGAAAAGCGGTCGTTTCGTGAAGTACAACTAGTGCAATTAATAAACAAAATGCATCCGTCTCCTTTCTGAGTTTGATGGATTATTTAAGTGCCTCAATAAAAGTGCACTAACATCAAACCGAACAAAAATAAAACATGTTCAAGTTCTAGTAGAATCATACAACAAAGTCTTTGACATTGTAAATAACAATGAATGTAGGTTAAGCGATTTACATTTAACACAATCAATTGACGTGCTTAAAAGGCTGCGTGAAAATATTAGACATATTTCGGAAAGACACAATTTTCAAATAATTGTTCCGAATGCGCTAAATACACCAGTAGCATTCGAAATCACTGATTTAATGGAATCAGTAGAGGGAGAACTTGGACAAAAGAAAGACATATCGAAATAGTCCACATGGCCAAACACCAGTAGATTTTCTTAAGTTAGCCTCATCGCTCTTAGCAGAGTTTGATGGCAAGGCAGAAAATTTCAAAAGGTTTATAGATGCTTTGAATCTGGTAGATTCTCTAAAAGAAACACACGAAGCACTTGCTGTAAGTCTTATTAAGACAAAATTATAAGGACATGACAGGATAAGTGAAGAGAACACTATAGCAGCTTTCATATCGAAAATATCAGACAAAGTAAAAGGATAGTCAGTAGAAGTTATTTCTGCTAAACTTCTAAACTTACAACAAAATGTAAGGCAGGCAGGCAGGTACATTCAGTAACATGAATGTACCATTTCAAAGTTTGTTAACAATTGAACAGAAGCAACTGGTCAAACAAACACTGTTTTACACTACCGACAACGACAAAATTACTATAATAATAGTCGTGGTCGTTGTCGTGTCGGTAATAAACGCGGTAGAGGTTATTACCAAAGTTACAATAACAGAGGCCAATATAATAATAATAACCGAGGAGGTTATAGATCTTACGGTCAAAATAGGCCGAACCAACCGAAATCAAAATAAATATAATAATGTGAGAGTAGCACAAAACAGTTCGGAAAACTCTCAAAACCCTTTAAGTACCACACAATAATCAATAAAACATACTCAATAAATTTTAATCTCAATATCTTTGTAAAATTTTGTAACAATGTTACAAAAACAATTCTAACATTTTTAATCGACATTGGTGCAGACATATCAATTCTTAAGATTAATTCTGATCACATCGATACAATTTCTGAAGATAAAACTATAAACATTCAAGGAATAGGACAAGGGTCTGATGTTAATTAACGAAATTTTGTGTTGTTAAAAGAAATTAAGTTATTTAACTTAATTCGACTTAACGACACATATATATAGTTGTGTGTGTAATGTGGTAAGTGTATATTGTAAAGCTTATTTATATAAATGTGTGTGTGTGGAGTATTGTAGCTGTGAACGCTTCTTTTCCTTGGTGTTGTGTAATTGTGTATTAATATCTGTAATTATTTGTGATAGTATTAATTTTTTTATAAATTTTGTAACAATATTTATAAGTTCTGTTTCGGCTGTTGTACAATATTTAATAGCATCGTTTGAATTTGAAAAATAGAAAATGTGCATATGTATTTGGGTTATTTCTTTATTTGCCTTATTAATTTATTTCATTTTTTGGAGAAAATTTGTTTTTTTTTTTTTATTTAGTTGCCCAAATAATATTGGTAGTACTGATTGTGTGGCGTAGCTATGCGCTTAACCGTACGCTTCAGTGACCTATTCGAAACAGTCTAAGTTGCGTGCACTGTGTCGATGCATATGATCGACATGCCTCAGTTACCTATTTAACATGAACTTCTCCGCGTCCAGCGTTTCGATGTAGCTCGCACCTGTCATTTATTTCAATTATTTATATTCATTTTCTTTTTTTTCTGTTATTTGTTTTTTATACCCTTGCAGAGGGTATTATACTTTTGTCGTGAAATGTGTAACGCATTGAAGGAGACATCTCCGACCCCATACAGTATATATATTCTATAACCATGTCCGTCTGTCTGCTGCTATGCCAACTAGCCTCTCAGTTTTAAAGCCATCTTAATGAATCTTTGCAGAAGTCCCTTTTTCTGTTGCACGCAGGACATATGTCAAATCCAACGGGATCGGACCACTATATCATATAACCGCCATAGGAACGATTGATCGAAAATTTAATTGTTGTATGAAAAAACATTTTGTTTTTCAAGATATATTGACCAAACTCGACATTTATTAGTTTAACTTTACTCCTCATATACATGCAAATCCTATTCAGATCGGACCACTATATCATATAGATGCTCTAGGAACGATCGGTAGAAAATTTAATTGTTTGAAAAAACAATTTGAGTATTACCGAACGCTTCAGCGACCTGTTCGGACCACTATATATATATGATAATTTATATATATATATGTTGATTTCATGTAAAAGAAATTTGATTTTAATGAACGCTGCAACGTTTTCTTTGAATGTTTCAAACTGAACTGAAAATCTTTTTATTGTTCGAGCATCATAAGGCTAAATGTATACAATGATTTTCTAAAAAGCTAGCAACATGTATCTGCCGTCTGCCGAACGAGAACTGTCGCAACCAACATCCTGTTAAAGTGCTGGATCATCATTGCAACATATCGTTACAATGCTATGCTGCCGGCGGCTTGGGGGCTGAAACCGATTCATATATACCCTGTATGGTATATTCGGCGCACAACAAAGCGACGTTTGTTTAATGTGGTGCATAAGACGTTTTTGAAAAGTTAGTTTTTTTTTAAATTGTTATTTGTTTTTTATTTTCCATGTAAAGCTGATTGTCACTTGTTCATTATGAACTACACACAAACGACGGCGAATGACAACGTCCTGTCACGGTCGCCATGTAAGCTCGTATGGTTCTTGTATTTAAAACAGTGTGGTGATGTAGCGTCTGCTCCATTTGACTTATGTCTTTGTTCTGAATTCTTATTTACACATGTTATGAGCTTAAGCTAAATATATATTATGTTCTTATTCTATGTAGTCGGTATATGTGTTTATGCAGAAGGCATAAACATAATATATACGTATAGCGCAACCATTGTCGCTGTCAAGATGCATGCTCAGCGTTTCTCATACGCCTGCATCGGTATGCTGTTCGAGTTACAAGAGCGCTGAAGTGCTAATATGTTTATGTGTGGTTAGCTTTATATATATTTATTAATGCATATTGCGAGTATACATACTGCAATAGCACATATAATTTTTAGCTGCTTTCACATATAAGCCCTTCTAAATATTAATTATGCAAACCAATAAAAATTTCTAACTAAAACCCTTAGAGGCCCGAAAATAAATTCTTGGTAACATTAATAATTTTGGCGAGGGACCAAGTATTCGCACAATCGTTATTCCCACCTAATTGCCAAAGCAGCTTAAATTCAGGATGTGAGAATATTCCCAAATAAAGACGAACAATGGAAACATTTTCCAAATTGAGAAAGCTTCTTATCTTAAAAGTCCACCTCAGCGTCGACCTCAGTTTTCGAGATTGAGTTTTACTGACGCGCTTGAACTACCAAGTCAGATATAATCTGTTTTAAGTCCTCCGTTAAGTTATGTCTTTCGGGTGAAATTTCACACTTTTATAGGAAAGAATTCCACCTTTGGTTATATGAAAGTTTTTTGTTTTCTGTCCGTTTCAAGATAATTTTTGAGGATTTGAGACTTTATTTTATTCGAGTCAAGGGCTAGGCCGGGGACGATCCGCTGGTTTTATAAAAGAACCATATCAAAACTAATTGCAAGTTAATGCATGTTCTAGAATCTAGGATGCCTCTGCTATTAATGTCAAGCAATAAGATGGGATGCTGAAATATACAATATAATATATATACAATCGACATATTTACAATTTATTTTGACGAGCAAGTATATTTTTGAAACCCATAAAATTATTGAAATGCCGCCGAAAAAGGGAAAGAAATTGAAAAAGGTTAAGCAATGGGAAAAGAAATCAGAATTAATATTCGAGGAAGGGACAGATGAAACTGATGTTCTAGAACTTAACTTATATACGGATATAAATGATAACTTCTTTAACGAGGCCAGCCGGGTAAGCATTTATATTTTGATGTTATGAATCTGTATTTTAATTAAATGTTTTTATTACCACATTGTGTTTTAAAGATTGTTCAGTTCTTAATGGAGGCTGAGCGGTTTTTCGAGGCATCCCGTATTAAGCGGTATGCTGATATAATATTTAATTTACACCGTCGTTATGTGGAGGAAGTAAATGACAATGAAGTGCTGCGTCCTCAAATAATTTCTACCGAAAACAAATTGCGTCTGGCACTTGATTTGACCGCAACATCTGAAGAGGCTTTACAAAAACTAAGGGATACCCTTGGCGACGCCTGGAAAGAGTCTGACGCTGCCGCACTTCGAGAACAGTTGGTGCAAGAGAAACTTCAAGAAGTTTTAATAAAATGTGAAGGGCTCGGCGATCGAGACACTGGCAAAACGGATGACGCAGCAGAGTAAGTATAAAACAAGAAAGTTTTCCTTCGGCATACCCTTGTACAGATAAGTTGTTTTTTTAGCTTTGTTTCTTATATATTGAATCCAACACTAGAAAAGAGTTGTTTCGGAAAAGAAAATAGCTATTAAATCGAGCTACACTAATGATCCAATTCAACACGTGAACTTAAAGTGGAGAGTGTACCAATCGTTAGGTTTTATTATTTGACACTTTGAGGAGTGCAAGATCGATTTCCGTCTAATTGCGTGCAAGAATAAATAAACCAATCCTAACGAAGGAGGGGAGAACTACATGATGATTCACACCGTCATTATAAGATGCATTATTTAAGTGCACATCTTAGATTATATAGTATACAAGAGTCGAGATATCCAAGTTGGTTTATTTCGTGAATGCTGTAAAGGTGAGGATAGGAAATTTGTCTCGGTAGTCTGTAAGCTACCTATATTCTTAATAAGCTGTAGTATTTTAATCTAAGACTGTTTGAAAGCTGCTATATTTCAAGCTAAATAAAATGTTTTGTAAATTGCAAGTTGGCTTGACAGAACTATGCTTAACATAAATACAGAAAGCGAAAGTGTGCTTACTTTATATGTACGAGTGGCCGGTTATATATTTGATCGAAGGGGTGACATTTGAGTATTTCTGATTTTAACAGTTGCAATATGTACACGACATTCATGTAAATACCTTTACAGATTATTTGTTGTGTACCCTTGCAGATGCTATCATATTTGTCGTGAAATATGTGTGCTCCTCATATACAGTTGCCATAGGATAGATTGTTCGAAAATTAATTTTTATATGTATTTTTGTTTATCAAGATATCTTTTAGTGTGTACTGTGGTGAAGTTAGTCTAGCAATACAGTTTTGGACCTACGACGACGGCGGTGTTTAGCCAATCCACTAAATAATTTGAGAAGTATTCACGGAGACTCCTGCGAGTTGAGTTAGCACGGCAGATCGGAATCCTCTAGTTCCCTAGCTCTTTCGGATGGGGAGGGGTTCTTTTTGCGATGTCTCGACCCGCATATACAATTTTATTTTAGGTTCCCTTCAGAACCTAAATTTAGGTGCTATACTCCGAGGAAACAAAAATCTGAAACAGGCACAGGCACAACTAACCAAAACAATGTTTCATCAGCGGCATGTATATTCCGTAAACACGTGGCCTAAGATGTAAGCTGTCATGATCTTCAGTGTTGAAAAAATAGCTTAGCAATCCATTTTCAAAAACATTATTTAATGAGTTTTTATCCTTCATTTTTTTTTTTTTGGCGTGCCCAATAAATGCACATTGAGAACTTTTGGAAGTCAGTCAAGTTAATATAGTCGTAGCTCTATTTTATGCTACTTATCTAAACCTTATTTCGTATTAAGTATTTGTCTATAATAAATACAAGGCCTAAGATATATTTAAAATACATGAGCCTCCTTGGTGACCTACAAGTTCATATTAACAGTATTAAAAAGGAGAGGAAGCCAAGTGATTTTTTTTTTTTTTAATTTATCTTTATTCAGGGCAAGCTATGCAACGCGTTGTGAACTGAGGCACACTTTGCATAGAAAGTCGCCGTAAGAGTTCACCATCATCCAAGATTGAACCAAGTTACAATTAAAACAATTAAATACAGTAGTGAATGAGTTTAAACGTAGAACATATTCGTAAATGTTGTGATGTCATATGAGTAAATTTATATAAAGAGAGAGAGCAATGTAAAGTGTCAGTGAGACAGCATCAGACCCTCAGTAACAGCGTAGTTCCAAGAAAAATAATTATGGTGAGATCTGGTCCTTGTGTGTATGCATTGTTTAAAGCGACGCAGACAGAAGGAAAGAGAAGATAGGATCAGAGTTGGCGTATTGCGGTTAAGCAAGTGGATGAAAGCAGCTGGTCATCTATCAGGGCCAGTTGGCCAAGGCATGAAATTGACAGCAGCTATTTCTTGTTTCGCAAGCATGATGATCGTTAATGGTTAGGCAGTCAGATGAGCCAGTGCAAATAATGTTTCGAATAAGTGTTTAACGTTTCAATCGTGCGGTGAGCTACAGCTACATGCAGAAGTAAATTATTTATTTTTGCGCCGAAATTAGAGAGTGGTGTGTTTTACGTAAAAATCATATATTACAATTAGCCGTAAAATTCTATAAAGAAGAGGTCGTCCTTCGGCATTGTTGGACTTAAACTACAAAAGCGAGCAAACGCTGCGCCTTTGATAGTCTACTCTATTGCTTACTCTACGAGATGTTGAGAGTTGCGTGTATAAATTTAATATAAATTTAATTCGAGTAATATTGAACAGAGGCTTAATAATTTAGGATACAGATTTATAACTGTACATTCGATTTGTAGCGATTTATAGTTATTTGCCAAAAAGTTGCTTGAGGTTGCTGCTAAATCTTACATATGTAGCTAGTGGGGTATTATTAACTAGGCAGTGCTAAAAAACGAATTGAAAAATAAATTTGAGGGAATAATATCATCAGCAGAAGCTCAAAGACGTTTGGTAGAACGCCCATAGACGTTTGGGAGAACGGCAGCAGATGTGAGTTGATGGAAATAAAAAAAAAAAGTAAAATTGCAAAAAATATTTAATAGAAGGTATACCAAATTCTAAAGAAAACAAGTCGCTGTTGGTTCTTGGTCATCAAGTCCAGTCCAGTAAATCTGGATCGACAGTTGTTATGAAAGGTTCTGCTGTAGAAAGTTAACCAGATATTTTAACGGGTAGATGATAGCCACATTCTGACTCGGAGGCTTTATTATACTCGTCAAGACTGATAATTATTCAAATGAAAGTCGAGTTTCATTTACTAGATGGGGACATAAGTATTGAAGCAATTCTTTACTGAACCATTTTAAATTAGGGTAACTTGCAAGTGACCAAAAGGGGGACGGCATAATCCTTGTGTAGAAAATAAAATCTACTTTCGAACTATTTAAGGAGCTTAAACTTGCTCGTTAACTTTGGAACATACTATCGATTTTGGAATAAGTTGCAGCAAAAATATATTGGGCAACTGGTACATGCTTATAAATCAATTAGAAATCCTACAATACTCAATTGAGTACATCAGAGATGTAAAGTTTTCAGAGTTGTATAGCTCAGGTAACCCGTTTCCATCTGCAAGGGAGGGCCGTAGGGATCGCTCCGCAGTGGTGTAGATTAGATCAAGTTGGGCTGTTTTACTGGAAGGGATAAATAAACAGGAAAATTTGATGAAGGGTGCGATAGTAGTCCCAGTAGAGCCCGTACCTGCTCTCATCCCAGATATCCAAACTGCCTCAGCTCCGTCAGCTCCTGACCGCAATGGTAGACCTGCGCGTCATCTTGCCCAAAATTGTTAAAAACAATCATGGCTCCTCTTTAGCACCTCGAAACTCCTGTATTTCCTGCAGCCCCATCAGCGCCTACTTTGACGGTTGTTGCCCCTCGTAGGCAAGTTTTTGTATCTCGACTTTCGTCGGACACCACTTCTGAGTCATTGGCAGCCTATATTGCTAGCAAATCTTCTGCTAGCGTGTCAATAACGAAGTTTAATTTCTCCACCCCTCGTGAAATAACATCATTCAAAATAAATGTTTCACATGATATGTTCCCAATCATTTGTGATCCCAAATTTTGACTTCCACACATGATTGTTCACGAGTTCAAGCCTAAAAATCGTAACCGGCCTGACACCCTTCCAGTCCCTTCAATACAGGGTACTATTATGCCTTAGCCTTAGCTTAGCATTTTCAGAAACACGGTTAAATTCAACCACATCTGACTGAGGTTTAATCGAATAATTTTGTTTTGCATAGAAATGATCGGCCGACTCGAGGTGGGGTGTTAATTGCCGTTAAAGCCACTCTCCAGTCTGAACTCTTCTGTTTTAGTACGATTACTGACGCTGAGATTGTCTCAGTTAAGGTGTCTTTCCTACACAGAATATCTATATTACATGCGCCTATGTCCCTCCTTCTTCTGATATTCAAGTTTATATGAAACATACTACTTCGATTTTCCTATTCCTATTTATGGTGTTGGGTGATTTTAATTTACCGAACATCTTAGTCATTATTCACTGTCGAAAATTATCTAGTGCCCTCACAAATGCATGATTTTATAGACTGCATGCTTGATCTTGCGTTGTTTCAAATCAATTCAATTTCTAATAGAACACTTGACCTTGTATTTATAAACGATTACCTTATTTCTAATGTGTCTAGGTCATCCCCGTTATCTCTTCCTGAGGATGTATATTATCCTACTCTAGATATTGCAATGCTCAATTGTAATCGTTTTCTTTTTATATGACTCGGTTAATATAAATACTGATATTAAATTTTTTTTATATCACCCTAAACTCCCTCTTAGATGTGTGTATTTCCAAGTCAATTCCTCCAACTACTTTTTCAAAACCACCTTGGTTTACTCCCAGATTATCACATCTAAAAAATAAAAACCTCGATATTTTACTTTTTAAACTTGACCGAATAGGTTTCCCTCCATTTCTTTTGCTTTGGATTAATTCTTATTTAAAAGATAGGACCCAAAGAGTAATGCTGAGGCTGACTACCTCTAAACAAGTTCACGTTACTTCTGGTGTTCCTCAAGGTAGTCATATTGGACCTTAACTCTACTCTTTTTATAAATGATCTCCACTTTGTTATATCATATGCTCGTGTACTCATGTATGCGTACGATGTGAAACTTTTTCCATCATACACTAATTTCCCACATCATTCTCGTCTACAAGGCGATTTAAACGCTATGCAGCTTTGGTGTTCGGCCATTCAATTGCATCTGAATTGTATCTTTTGACTCTTAATCGTACAACACCTTATCTCCCATCGTTATACAATCAAAAATATTCCTTAGCAACGTATACTAGCAGTTAAGGATCAAGGCGTTATTTTTGATTCTAAAGTTTCCGCAGTGTAACATAAGCCAGGATCGCATTGAATCTGTTCAAAAGCAATTTCTGCCATCCTACTCCAGCAGGCTTCTTCTTCTTAACCTTCCGTCGTTAACCAACCATAGAACAATTTTCGGTGTTGTCCTTCAACATAAGTGGATTAGGGCGTCTTCAATTCTCTGTTCCGGCTAGACAAACCAGAAATTATCGCCCCTTATTCCTATCTACGTACACAACAGACTACGCTATGCACAAATCTACTGACAAAATTAGCTGTGAAAAGGGGCACAGCTGGCCGGACTGGCAATAAAAACACCTCCATCGGTCGGTGATGCTATTTAGAAAATTTAGTTCTTTCACTAGGCTTTTAGCATTTAATTACATTATCTATTGTATAATTATTGAATAATGGGGAAGACACTAGTTTTGTCGACCATTAATAAATAAATAAAATAAAATAAAACGAGAACGGCACGCAGAAGATCTAATACCCTTGCAGACCCAACCTTTTGATAATACTTATAGTGCTTTGCCCGTATCTAAGAAGCACAGGAAAAATAGTTAATGTCGAGTTTGGGCAAGATATCTTGATAAACAAAAAAGATTTTTAATCAAAAACCTCCTATGGTAGATATACGATATAGTAGTCCGAGTTAAACAAGATTTTGCAAAAATGAAGGGAGAATAGTGACATCTTTAAATGCCGTGTTTAATTTTCGACTGATGGTTTCTATGGCATATATATGATATAGTTGCCTATATATGAGGAGTATGTAAAACTAATAATTGACGAGTTTGGTCAATATATCTTTAAAAAGAAAATGTTTTTTCATACAACTTAATTTTCAACCGATCGTTCCTATGGCAGCTATATGATAGTGGTCCATTCTTAATATGGTTTGCCTATATATGCCGAGTTTGACTAAGATATCTTGAAAAACAAAATGTTTTTTCATACAATTAAATTTTCTACCGATCTTACCTGTGGCAACTATCTGAAGACGATTTTGCATGTATATGAGGAGTAAAGTAAAACTAGTAAATGTCGAGTTTGTTCAAGATATCTGAAAAACAGTCTGTTTTTTCATACAACAATTAAATTTTCGATCGATCGTGCCTATTGCAGTTATATGATATAGTGGCTTTTGACATATGTGCTTCGTGCAACAAAAAAAAAACAAGTAAGAGGTTCTAGTCGGGAGCTTCCGATTGGGGGATACCCTGAACCCTCTTATTCCAACACCAAATAAATTAATAAAGAAAAGTTCATGTCAGAGCTCGAATTTGCAACTAACCGCATTACTTACTGTCGACTCTACTCAACAGCCACACCTGCAAAAAAAAATAATACTTTCCCCGGTAGGGCTCGAAATCGCGACAGACTGCACCACTTGCTATGCCTCTACTCAGCAGCCACACCAACAATTAAGTACTTATGATAAAAAAGGAACTTAAATAACATTACAAAAAAAAGATGCAATTACCATGCTGTTAGAATGCGAAGCAGACGCGCATGAATGTGTGTGTGTACATGTATACAGAAATTCTTAAAGCTGCTGCCCCATTCAATTGCGCAGTTGTATATAACTTTGGTTTTTCTTAACCGATCTTTATGAAATTTTCTACAGTATATCTCATTGTACCATATAATATTTGTGTGTTCTGAAAAGTCAATTGCATTTAACTTGTGGTTTAAATTGGTTGGCAATAAAAGTTGGGTTATTAACTTGGTCTATAGCTCTCTAACTTGTGGTTTAAATTGGTTGGCAATAAAAGTTGGGTTATTAACTTGATCTATAGCTCTGGGGTGGTAGCGGGGAGGTGGCGATAGGTATGAAATGAAAGATACTTGAAATATCTATAATATTATAGAAGCAACATATCATGTTTGGTGGCTCTAGCTCTTATTATTTACCCAATTTGCTAAAAAAAAAAAACAGGATGTCGATATCGATATTTTTATCGTTTGCTTGGAAACGGAGTAAGTTATCGATTATCGGAAACAAACTCGATCTGCGCGGGAACTAGGAGCATCTACATCTAAAATTTCAAGTCTCTAGCTCTTATAGGTTCTGAGATCCTTGAGCTCATACATACGGACGGACAGACGGATATGGCTAGATCGACTCGGCTATTGATGCTGATCAAGAATATATATACTTTATGGGGTCGGAGATGCTTCCTTCTGCCTGTTACATACATTAGGATTTTGCACAAATACAATATACCCTTATACCCATTTTTAATGGCTGTGACTCAACTTCGCATCGGTTGTTTTCTGTTTTCTTTCTAATCTTTTTAGCCCAGATCCGATCCAAGTATAAAAAAAATATAACAACTTCAGCTCATGACTCGGTTTGACTAATAGGTCTGGTAATCGCTAACACTAATATTTTCTTGCAGCAGATATGGATGGAACTGCTTTATTGGGACCCGGAAGGGAACCTACACATGATAAGCACGAGCTTGGTATGTTTTGCGTAAATAGTGCGCTTCAAAACCTTCATTCGCAGATATGATCGCTATCATTTTTCGTCTATCCCTCAACAAAAGTTTTATTTCCGTCCGTTATTTTTTGGTCTCCACTTTGTTATTTATACGTCTGTTGTTGCGCCACTTGCCGGACTGCACGTGTGGATTGGCTGCCGACACCGCAGTAGGGTTCTAACTCTTCCTTTTTCCGATGCAACAATCATCAAACTTTTAAGCAGCTGCTGCGTTCTAGCCTAAATGTACTCTGGTGTAACTCTCGTGGGTCTTAAGGTCATGTTAGTGCCACGACTTTCTAAACCTCGTATGCGTGCTTCACAACAATGTTGCCTAATTAAAGGATAAAGAAAGCCGCAGCGGTCGCTCCGCCGTGGTGTTGGCTAAAGTTAGCGGTCGTGATGGGTTCTGGTGGCATCTCTTCTCCATAGCTGAACGATCAAACAAAAACTAAAAGCAATTTTTAATTGTATTCTATTGCTATAAGTCTTTTCCAAACTTTGTAAACGCGGCCTAGCTTTCCTAATTTTTACTGTGGCGGTTCGTACGTCCGCTTCCGATTTTTGTTTTTACTTTCATTAAATTTTGAATTTTAATCGATTTATATTTAAATTTAAAGCATCCTCTATGTCTTTAGTCTAATTATTAATGATTAGCTTAGTTCTAGTTTCTCGACATACCTCCGCTCGACTCCATTTCTCGTTTTTTGAAAAATAGTATTTATATATGTTTTTTAATGTGACAGTTATTCTTTCATATTTATTTCTTTATTGTTGCACTATTGTGACCCTACGTCTTATTCCTCGACCTCCCTTCCCAAGGCGGGATCTAAGGTCCTGGGAGCCAGTAGTGGTGGCGAGTCGCCCAATATGATGTCGAAGGTTTTAGGGACCAGTCGGTCGAAACGAGTCGCTAAATCTTGAGTCGGAATCGTCATTTTCCGTTGCGACCTCGACGAGCTCCTGTTGTGGCCCCAAAGCAACACATCGGAATCGCTACCGACCTCTCACTCCATCAGGTCGCCGCTTCTTTTTCTGGAGTTGTCCATTGCACCTGTAGAGATATTGATAATTGCTGTTCGGAAAATTCGGAAAATTTCATTCCCACCAATAATGCCCATCAGCTCTGTTTTAAATCATTTACTCGACTGACAAATCAACTCGACAATATCAAAATATATTTAAGCAAAAATACTCAATAGCCCTGATATCGTTAGTTAATATTATGTTAGCTCCCCGCCTTGGAAGCTCCTTCCAATATACCAATATTATTGTGGACTCCTGTGGCAACGGACAGATTCTATGTACATTCAGCTTAAGAAACCCCGTCTTGGACTTCATTCTGACACTTTTGGTAGTAGCCATTGTCCAGGGTGCGTTGTCTTCCATTATGAGTTTTCTTGCATCAAGGTTTCCAAGTTTTCCAACGACAAAAAAAACCTATTGGGTATGTGATCAGGAGTGGGTGCTTCCTAGTCAATTGGATAAGATGATAAAGGTTACAACGGTCTCGGATTCGTCCCCACTTCCACCTGCGATAGATCCTCGTAGTTGAGTGCCGTGCTGTTTGCCCTCTTGCCCTCGTCGACTGCAAGTTAGATGGGCGCTTCCCTCGAACGCTAAAATGAATTCGCATTGATTCGGCGAAGTCTAGTTCTGCCTTTCTGTCAGCGGTCCCATTACTTGATTGCCCAAGACAGTTCGAAGCCGAAAGCAGATAATGCTACTTAATACCGCATTGCTAGACTATTTTCTGCAATTGATGATCAAATGATTGATTGATGCCACAAGAAGTCGCATAACGATTGATCCTCGGCATGTACATTGCTCCGATGTGTGTAATTAATTAGTGCATTAATGTCAGTTGGTAGATCGGCTTTTAGCAATTTAGCATTCTTCCTCTACGGCACCTATAAACGTAGCTAAGCACGCGCTGAAGTTTCAAAAGTTGTTCGTAAATTTACATTCCACGATAAAGTGTGTTTAAAAAAGTACCCTTCAACTCTTCAGGTGTTGCTTAGAAGCTTTAGCGCCATTGCGAGTTATCTCAATCATCTACTGAAAGCCTCAAAAAATCTGGGTCCGTCTACGATAAGGTTGCATTGTTTTAGTCCGTTAGACACAATTCTCTGGATACAATAGAAGATTGTTTAACTTTTCTATTTCAGCCACCCGGTTGGTTACGAAAGTCGACATCGGCTTGCATGTGACAACAACCAATAAGGAAGCTACTCTGACGGGAGACACCTTGGACTTGAGATTTACTGGGTGCAGTGAAACCGCTCCGACATTATTAGGCACACGAGCATAAATTACTCCACCGTAAGCTGAAAGAGAACGTGACGAGAATCTGTTACTAAAACTTTGTTATACATCTTGGATAAATTGGTTGTTAGGGCAAACATATGAGCGAAATCTCAAAGATCGGGCTGCAAGGTCGGCCCAACAAGTAGTGTATTGTTCAGTGAGACTCCATTACTAGATTTGGACGATCCCAATTTGGCCTTCAAACTGTCCGGCTTGAGAACAGGATAATGGGGCATAAAGTACAAGTGCCCTTTACCCTTTAATGTCCCTGACCACTAATATTTCCAAATGGCACGGAACTGATTTTTATAGAAGGATCGCGATTCAACTGCTAAAAATCTAATAAGGCCAATCTGGTATATATCCCCTAGTACTATCTTTTGACTCGGATAATATATGTGCTAATTTACTTCGCTGATCATGGCGCAAAAGCAAATACATTATTGGCACGCGTCTGACGCGCGCCTTTCTTTTTTATGATTTTGATGAATGAAATTTGTGTTAAAATAAAAATCTTTAAAATATTAAAATATACCAAATTAAAAAAAAAGGAGCGATTATATATTTATAGTTTTAATAATTTAGGTGATCAGTAACTTGACCTCCATATGAAGGTACTTGCCAAAAGTTGACCCATTCGGCCCAACGGGCTGCTGCAAGTAATAAGGGGTCAACATTCATTCATGAAAATCTTGAACAAGAAGGGCGCGCGTAAGACGCGTGCCAATAATGTATTTTCTTTTGCGCCCATGATCAGCCCATTCACAGACATTTGTATGTGTGTGTCTGTGTGTAGAGGTCGAAAATCAGAAATCCTAAACTCTTGTTAAATTTGCATCCGGGACAGGCAGGCAGGCAAGCAACAGGCACACAAGCGCATAAATGCCTCTAATCATATACAAAATATGCAAGTATGCGTGAATAGCGAGTCCAAAATATTTTAAATGCACACATGGCAACGCTTGGGTACCCTTACCAACGATAGCGAGCTAAAATGCAAAAATTTCGCATCGACGTGGCAAACCCTTTCTCTATTTCATATTAGCCGTACCTTCAAAAGGGTAGAAATGCCTCAGCACTTGAGAAAAATTGAATTTGTGCGCAGTGTGGTTGTAGGTCACATACACACACAAACACATTTAAACGATTCCTAAACATAGAGAGAGCATTGAGAGCTGAGAGCAAGTGCGAGCGAGATAATAGTTAACAGCGTTGCCGTTCTATCGCATAAATCATATGGAAGAGAGTGCGCCAAGCACTTTCCTGTTGAGTAAGCGGTTCAAAAATACATCATATGTATATCTTACTCCCTTACTCGCGATTTTGGACCAGATGCTTCCAATACTTTTTGTGACAACGTTGTTTGTATGTGATGTCCAGTCTATATTATGTTTGGTTAGTGCTGTGATTGGACCCTATCATCTACGCTATCCCAGACATTACGAGGAAAAAATTCATGATAAGGTTTGTTGCATATGGCTCAGCGTAAGCTATTGCAAGCTAACTCGTCGAAAACGTCTTGCTCACAGCCGAGAGACAACTGCGAATTTACTTTGTCTACAAGTACTCTGAGAGCCTTCGAGTAAATACTTGATACGTTTCAGATTAAAAGGCTCATTTATTGTAGATTGATCGGTAATTACCTTGTTCTCATAATTGTGCTTCTTAGTCTTCATGTGTGTCATTCAAGCATTATATATCTCAATATAATTTTTGTTGCGCATAACGGAATTGAATAATTGAATAGCAGCTGCTGCGTTCTAGCCTTAAATGTACTCTGGTGTAACTCTCGTGGGTCTTAAGGCAACCTTAGTGCCACGCCTTTGTATGCCTCGTACCCTCTCTACACAACAATGTAGCCCAATTAGAGGATAGAGAAAGTCAAAGGGGGGTCGTAGTGAAGGCTATGGTTAGTAGTCGATATGGGTACTGGTGTGGCATTGCTTCTACATAGCCGAACGATCAACGAAAAATGATATCCACTGTTTTAAAATGCGTTATTGCTATGCATGATAATGATACTTCGTATTCTCAGGAATGCCCCCTAGCACCCCTAATTTGTACTGTGTCTGTTCTCACGTCCTCAACTTCTGATGTCGTTTCCATAATTACAATATGAATGCTATCCAGCAATATGGTAAAAACATTTATCTTAAACATACTCATCTGCCCTTACTGTTACAATAGTAGGGAGTCAGACTTGCCTCTAAGCTTAAAAATTTATTCGACTTTCTATATAAATTCAAAACAACCTCTCTTCTAATTTGGTTTTAACATTACATATGGCGTTTCTTAACTTCATTAGTATTCATTATTTTCTCTTAATTATTTCTGTTGATGTTATTATTATCTTAACCCATTTCCATTCACAGCAAATCGATAATTAGGCGAAGAAGTATTGAGTTAAGCACAACTAGAGAAAATCCAGTAAGCCAATAAAGGACCACGGACGCTTCTTAAGAATCTAAGATACAACCAAATCTTTGAAGTTAACACATTAAACTATTCTATCATTTACTTATGTTTGTATAAGCGTATCTTACTTTAGAAAAAATGCAAAGAATTCTGGATGAGAAGTTTGCTGTGGGATATGTTCCCAAAGGTTTAAGTGACAAAGATTACTGCAAGCTGGGATAAGTTCTCCTGATCTTAACGTCATACTGTTTAATACGTACGTTTTCTGCAGCATCGGAGTATATATAACCATTGAATTTCACAACACACATTGCGATTGCTGTGGCGGAGACGCGATTGACAAAAGAGTTGGCATCATTATGTACGAAAGCTTCGAGAACAAAAATTAAAAAACAAAATAACAATTTTGGAAATATGCAATGGGTTTGATCAGCTAAAATTCCTGTTGTGACAGCGACAAAGCTATGGGGAAGAGGGAGGGGAGGATCACTTTATCAGCTACAAAATGAAATAGAAGGATTAAGTAAAATTTATAAGCACGCAATGCGCTAGTGTTAGTGGACAAATTTTGAGTTCGCAACCGCAACAACTTGGTGCAAGATACAGAAAGCGAGGTGGATGATGAGTATCAACAAAGCACAGCCACATGTCAAGCTTCGGTCAAGAAAATTGCTAACACGTTGCCCGAGATTAGAATGCCATTTCGGTCAATCAGTTTATTGATCGTGTCTACAAAGTAGTTGAGGCATATCACTGGAACAAGGGCTTGAGAAAAATTCAAAGCCAATGAACCCAAATGCAACACGCAAATGTTTTTATTGCAACGAGTTTGATTCCAAGTTTGCTAAGCTTCTTTCTAATTTTAAGTACGAAGCTGATAAATAGCTAATGCACACATTATTGGGTAAGTACTCTGATGTGTTTTCAAGTGGTCAGAATTACCCTTGAGGGAGGACATATTGTTTCTCAAGCATCTAACGCATAATTGAACCGAAGCGAGATATTGTCACCGCCATGATTGATGAACTCTTGCAAAAAGATATAATCGCAATGTCAACATCTGAATATGCCAGTCCTATTGTACTAATCAAGAACTGCTTCTTGGAGCTGAAAGAAAAACTCTCCAGTTCCCAACATGGAAGAGCGTTTACAAGAAGCCAAACGTTTTAAATGTTTCTCATCGTTAAATTCAAATAGCGGTTATTATCAGGTTGAAATAGCCCCTGATAATCAAAAGTCGTTTATTACCACAGATGGACTTTTTCAATTCAAACGCATGCCATTTGGATTGAAGAACTCGCCAGCTGTGTTCGTAAAGGTGATATGCTACACTATATGGATAACATTCGTATTGGAAGCAACTCATTGGACGATATGCATGAAAAGCTTGCGCGTGGTTACACGTTTTAAAAAAATATGCGGCTTCACACTGAATATCGACAAGTGTGGGTTATATAAGCAGACAATAACATTTTTAGGACATCAGATACATCCAAAAGGTATCAGTCCAGGTGACATAAAGACCAATCTCTATGTTTGCTAAGCCAAGTAACGTGAATAAATTAAGAAAGTTTTTGGGTCTCAGTGGATATTTTCGAAAATTTGTAGCAGGTTATGCTATATCTGAGCCCGTTACTTATGCTACTAAGTAAAAATCAGCAATTAATGTGGAATCAACAACAGAAGGGTGCATTCAACGAATTGAAGCAATGCCCCGTATCTAAACCAGTACTTGCAAGTGATACTTTCATGTCTATGAACTTGAAGCATTAGCAGTGGTCGAATGTTTGAGAGATTTTTTTTTTACTGATTGTAATTTAAGAACATCAATGGAAAAACAGGAGCTTATACCATAAATTGCACGATGATGGTTGCGTTTTCAAGAGTTCGATATCGAACTAATTCACAGCTCAGGCTCTAGAATGGAACAGGTCGATACCTTAAACCGTGCCATCATATGGAGCACGTGAGATGGAAACAACTAGCTTAAAGATATCCAAAACAATCATGGATAAAGCGGATCGATATACAACTTCAAGATGAAAAGATCCAAGACATATTATTCTTGTACTCATCCGTTTCGGCGCTCTCACTGGTACCGTAGACACGCTCTTATTGCCCGAACGCGCCTCTGGAATTCTCTCCGCTTGGCAGATTTTTTCACCTTCCCGAACGTTTGTCATCGCTTGCGGGTCCTCCAACTTTTGCCCCTTTCTGAGTTTTCTCCCTCCCAAGGATCACCTTGTCTTATGAAGCATAGGGTCGCGCCGCTGTCTATCTTCGCAGCATAATAGTCCTCACCGGTCATTGTTGTTGCGATAATACCCTGTTGACTTTGTGGACTTCGCTGGCGTTGCCACCCACTAACTGTCCGGGTAGCGCCTCTATCCTTTTCCCTGAGCCGCATTGCACACAGATTACTGATTACAGATTAATTACCTGGGCAGTCGAATATTCTCCTCTAGTCGAATATTCTCCCATTTGCAAGCAATCGACGACGCTTGACCGGTGTCTCCTGTTGTAAGCCGATCATCCTGTTGACTGCTTTTCCGCGTTGCATCCTACACTCCACTATTGTTGGACGTGGTTACTGAAACTTCTTGGAGTGGTGCTGTGTTTGCAATCTACGTTGTTAACTGTTGCTCACTGTATTTCTGCATTTCTTCCCGTTACGCAAACAAAAACATTTTGGGTTTATTTCACTCCACAATTCTCACTTCGTTTAATTGGTATATTCAATTTCTTCTGTTTATAGACAAGCACAACAAAATTTGTATAATATAATCCTCCTATTCTATATCTTCCATTGTCTATTGCGTCATCCTCGCTAATCAAAAGACACCAACATTTATTTTTCCAGCATAATTGATAAATTTGAATAAATGTTTAGAAATTCATATCGATACCCACATGATCTTAATAAATATGCTTCATATTCCTTATTATTCCTATTAAGTTGATCTTGATTGAACAATATTATTAAAATTGGCATCGCGCACAAGATGCTTTGGTATACGTGTATATGTTTGACATAAACAAAATGTGTCCATGTTTTTATATCGACCAATACAAAAGTATGAACGTATATTATCTTGTTTTTCACATGCTAAATCATCAAATATCATTATCGAGCTATCCTTAGCTTTCTCAGGTTGTATAACACCTTCGTTCATAGAAAACGTGAAATATCACTAGATTTTTTAAGTATTCATATTTTGGTTGAAATAATGATTTTGCGTATAAGTAAATAGTTTTAAATTTTAATCCGTTTGGATTCTCTATTAAGCTGATCATTAGATAGACCTACAATCGACGACGCTTGACCGGTGTCTCCTGTTGTAAGCCGATCATCCTGTTGACTGCTTTTCCGCGTTGCATCCTACACTCCACTATTGTTGGACGTGGTTACTGAAACTTCTTGGAGTGGTGCTGTGTTTGCAATCTACGTTGTTAACTGTTGCTCACTGTATTTCTGCATTTCTTCCCGTTACGCAAATAAAAACATTTTGGGTTTATTTCACTCCACAATTCTCACTTCGTTTAATTGGTATATTCAATTTCTTCTGTTTATAGACAAGCACAACAAAATTTGTATAATATAATCCTCCTATTCTATATCTTCCATTGTCTATTGCGTCATCCTCGCTAATCAAAAGACACCAACATTTATTTTTCCAGCATAATTGATAAATTTGAATGAATGTTTAGAAATTCATATCGATACCCACATGATCTTAATAAATATGCTTCATATTCCTTATTATTCCTATTAAGTTGATCTTGATTGAACAATATTATTACAATTGGCATCGCGCACAAGATTCTTTGGTATACGTGTATATGTTTGACATAAACAAAATGTGTCCATGTTTTTATATCGACCAATACAAAAGTATGAACGTATATTATCTTGTTTTTCACATGCTAAATCATCAAATAACATTATCGAGCTATCCTTAGCTTTCTCAGGTTGTATAACACCTTCGTTCATAGAAAACGTGAAATATCACTAGATTTTTTAAGTATTCATATTTTGGTTGAAATAATGATTTTGCGTATAAGTAAATAGTTTTAAATTTTAATCCGTTTGGACTCTCTATTAAGCTGATCATTAGATAGACCTACAATTAATCCTCTAATGAATTTATCATATCCTGTTCTAAATCTTCCATTCTCTATTGCGTCATCCTTGCTAATCAAAGCGAGCCCATAATTATTTTTCCGGGATAATTGACAAATTTGTAGAAATGTTTCGAAATTCATATCGACACCTACATGATCTTGATAAATGTGGTTTATATTAAGTTGATTTTGATGAAAAATTATTATTTTATTTATTTATTAATAGTTGACAAAACGAGTTTCTTTCTAATTGTTCATTACAATATTTATATATTAAAATTTAATGCTTAAAGCCTAGTTAAATTACACCATAAAGAACACAGTTTTCTAACAGTATCAACGACCGATGGAAACGTTTTATTTGAACGTCCGGTTACCTATTCCCCTTTTCACAGCCAATTTATCAGTGACCCTATTAGAGACGACTACAGCCACTACGCGGCTGTCCTGGCGGACAGTTCGCCTTGGCTTGACAAATAGCCATGGTTTCATGAACTCTCCACTATTAACGTTTTTCACGGGTCTTCTGTACCTACCGTTTTTTCTATCTCATACCTTTACTGATACCTTCCTACTTGAGCTTTAAGCCTGTACCATATGGGTTGGTACTATAACAAGCTTTCTGTTTGGGTCCTTAAACCAAACTTATTTTCTATGTAATATTCTTCATATGCTCTCTGTTCAACAAGACTACGTATAGTTTTCACCCATTTGTCCGATAATTGCGCTTCTCTTAACCGGTGTACGATAGTGCTAGTCAGCATATATCACGAAACATGGCTTAGAGCCTTATCTTTGAACCAGATCGATAGATAGTCCTGCAGGTGCATTGCCCAGCGCGCTACCCTCAGTGGACTTTATAACTTCAAAACAGGTTGGCTAGTCAAAGCAACCTTTAACTGCTCAAATGCAACCTGATATTGATCATTGAATTCAAACTTGGAGTCCTTCCGTAACAAGTCGGATAATGACTTAGCAATAACAGCATAGCCCTCAATAAATTTTCGGAAAAATGATGTAACTCCAAAAAATCGATGAATAGCTTTTTTGTCCCTTGGTATAGGAACATTAGCTACTGCCTCAGTCATTTCGTTAATTAGCCTAATTGAGCTGTCTACTACTTTTGTCTGCAACAACTGGCACTTGGTTCAGTTTATCCGCATTCCATTTTTAGCAGCCATTATGAAAACTTTTAGTTACTAGACTCCCTCGTTTATATTCTTACTTGGAATGATAACGTCATCCATGTATTAAACTGCGTCATAACTCTTAACTAAGTCGCGAAAAAAAGGCATTATCAATCGTCTAAATACTGCTGGTCAGTTTGAAATTCCAAGCGGTACATACAAAAATTCATATTGACCGGTCTAAGTAACAAAGGTAGTGTATTTTTGCAAGTCTGCATTTACTGGGACGTGAAAGAAACCATTGCTTAAATTAGTCGAATGGAAAATTATCTCAAACAATTTTTCGCTAAGCTTCCTATAGTCAAAACAATCATTGCTGCCCATTTTTCTTTGCAACCAAAACCGAATTCTATCAATTTAATCAATTTTAACGTTATTGTTTGATTCAACGAACAAACTGCGTTCCGTTTTTAGTGACCTGCATGTCAATATGTTAAAAGGTTAGATCTTCCCGAAATTGTTCCAAACATAATGTCCTCATCTGGAATAACGAGGAAATCCATCTGCATTTCAATCATGTCAATGGTTACAGGAATGGTAATTCTTGCAAATGCTAGAGCTTGACTTTCCCCCATGCCAGGTAAACGTTTTGAAAAGCCACTTACTCTTAAATTTACATGTTTTAGGAATACGCTTCTGTGAAGTAAACACAAATCGGCACCTGTATCCACAAGACCTTTGAATTTTACATCTACATCCGCACCTTTAAGCTCAAGTCCTGTTGAAGTAAAACTGCTATTAGGCTATTTTCATGTCTTATCGCAATTTTAACTTTGCAGCTTGCGGGAAATCCCCTGGCTGTCCGCACTTAAAGCAATTAATAGAAACTTTTTTGCAGTCTTTTTTAGAATAAGAATCGTCTCCGACCATTAATACAATTATTTCATCCACCTGCATCGTTACAATATTTTAAATATTAAGTTAAAATTTTCAGATCTTAATGCAATAAAATTATCAGTAGCTTATTTCTAACATCCAAAATACAACTGCATGCGTTTATCGGATAATATTTATATAGCTTTTAAGTGTTAATTCAGATAAATCGAACAGATTCTGTTTCTGCTAACCTCGACTTTCTCTCGTTGATTTTCCGCGGTGTCGACTATCGAACGCTTCTCCCGTCTTTAACACTAATTTGCTTTAACTCACAGCTCCGCGGTGCATAAACCTTCGTCGTTTCTGCCGTTTGCGCTGGAGTTATTTCGCATTCATTATCCGTTCGGAGAGAAAAAGAGGGTTTTGATTGAATTGCCTTTTGCAACGATTAAGAAAATAAATAAAAAGACAGCCACGTCAAGACTCGAACCAAAATTAGACTTAATATTTTATTTGGTTGAAAAGTGAACCAGGGAAGTTTTGAAGAATCAATTGATAAAGCAAGGAATAGTAGTTTCCTTTGCGAAAGTAACGGCGGTATAATTGGTAGCTGATGAATGCGAAATGAGACGATTCTAATTGAATGTTGCAACCCCTAAAATAGGATGATATACATCCTCAGGCAGATTTAATGGAGGTAGTCGTTGACAAATAAAAGATCAAGAGTTTTATTTAAATTATTAGAAAATGAATTGATTTGAAACAAACAAGGGTATCCAATCTATGAAGTAGTGCTGGTCTGAGGGTACTAGTTAAATTTTATCAGTGATTAATGACCGATGTTTGCTAAATTAAAATCACTAAACACTATAAACAGCATCAGTAGGCGGTGTAAAACAGAAAGTTTCTGACTGGAAAGTCGATTAAAAAGATTTTTAAGCTTTGAAATGAGCCTTTGACATTCTGAAAATGAATGTAAAATTGGTTGGAAGACGAAGTATGGGAAGGGTGATAAGGAAAGGCTGGTTTCGCTTTTTTTTGCTTAAACTCGTGAAGTGTTGGATCACAAATGATTAAGAACAGATCCTGTAAAGCATTAATTTTGATGCTATATAAAAGGGGTGAAGAAATTAAATTTGGTTATTCACACGCCTATTGAATGTTTGCTAGCAATATACGCTGCTAATGACTCACAAGTGGTGTCAGACAAAATTTGAGACACAAAAACTTGCATACGATTTTTTTGAGGTTTTTGGACACACGGACACACGGGCATCTACAAAAATTAGGGCTCTAATCGTCGATTGGGTGGAGACTCGAATTTATATTTAATAAGCAGCTGAAAACTCGAGAGCTGCAAAATCAAGAACCTACTTGAAAGTGCACAAAAAGAGATCAGCGAATCGCTCAAATCGCTAAAACAAAATAATCAAAACTGACTATACCAATACGGAAATACGCCGCCTTCAATAAGTGCAATAATTAACACTTACGCTGCAGATGTGCGTAGTGTTTGCCTAGTCCCTGTGGCTCACCGTTTGTCTTGTACTGCCCTAGCCGTTGAGCCGGCTAAAGATATCTACCGGAGTATAGAAGACTTCAGGGGTCGTGCCCTTGTGGTCTGAACTGCTTAAGCTCCTCGGATGGGGGTTGGATTTTTTCCTTGTCACACAATATATATATAAAAACTGTGAAATTGATTATAATAAATTCCTTATTTCATTGCAAGTCAAACCGTGATTTGATATCATTGTCAATTGATTATAGCAAAAGAGCAAAGAGAGCTTTCGTACCGTAGCGGTTGCGCAGGACGGCATCAAGTAAGAGCTTGTAGGTCTCACCCTTCAAGTTACGTGTACGTGTTCATCTCACTGAATCCGTGGCTCTTCCAGATAAAACAAGTAAGAGGTTCTAGTCGGGAGCTCCCGACTAGGGGATGCCCTGAACCCTCTTCTCCCAACATGGGACCGAATAAACCGAATACTACAGAATAAGTCTCAAATATAGATTTAGCGACAGTGTTTTTTATTTGGGATCGGAGTGGCAACTAGGTATTTTGCTAAATCACTAATCATTGCAACTGCATACTTCTCTGATCTTGGTAATGGACCTATAGTGTCAACAATTACCCTGTCGAAATCGTTTGTTGGTGTCTTAGTGTGCTTTGTTGTTTAACTTTTTGACATTTCGGACAGTTAGGTACCTACTTTGTTATATTTTTCCAATGTCATATTTTTCCAATAGTAACGTCTTTATATTTTTGATATCGTTTTTGAAATGCCTGTGTGACCACCATGAATAGGATCATCGTGGAATGTAGACATTATTGCTTCTTTTTCTGTTTCTTTATTTATTTGGGTTACCGGCTTGAGTAGCGCTACCCTTAAGTTCTTTAAATATATATTGTCCATATTTTTGAAAGTATCTATTGAAGTGTTTTCAAAGATTTTTGCGCTCGGTACCACTTTGAGTTGGCTGATTCCTAATATACCGCCTCCTTTTTCAAGCCTTTGGAAAAATTGACCTAAGTCGATAGTTCCGTTAGTATAAAGGTCGCTAATCTTAATTCTTGCAACAACCTTTTTACCAGGTTTTTAAATATATAGCGTATTTGTTATGTGCAATGTCACTAATTTTCGCATATCGTCGTTTTTAATGATGTCGTATACGTTGGGCTTAGAATCTTTATCAAGATTTTGCCTTAGCAAACTTTCTTGTTCTTTTCGTGCGCAGGATATGTTTTGTCTATATTGTAGTCTTGTAGTGACTTTCAAAACATTTTTATTAGTACTTTTTAATTCTTGGATGGTTATTCTTGATAATGCATCTGCAATGAAAATATTTTCTACCTTAAGGTGTTCTACAGTAAAGTCATACTCTTCTAAATCTAGTCTCTTTGTCGTTAATTACGAAGTTGGATTTACCGTTGAAAGCAGATATGTCAATAGTCTATGGTCTGTTTTAATTGTGAAATATTGGCCATATACGTATGGTCGAAAATGCGTTATTGACCAGTGGATTACTGCCAACTCTTGATCGGTTGTACTTTTATTGCATTCTCCTTTTGTAAATGAACGAGAAGCATATGCTACGGGCAATTGTTTATTTCCATACGTTTGAGTCAAAGCTGCTCCGCAGGCCAGTTTACTGGCATCTGTTATGATGCAAAATTCTTTGCTAAGATCTGGGTATTTTAGTAAAGTAGGCTTCATAAGAGCCTTTTTACACATTCGAAAGCTTTTTGGCATTCATCGGACCACTCAAACTTGACAGTCTTTTTATATAATCTTGTTACGTGACGTGAATAATATGCAAGGTTTTTATAAAACGTCTCTAATATTTGCATAATGCATCGAATCTTCGAGCGCTATCAGCGTCCAAAATACAAAATAACTTGATCAGTACACTTATGTTCTAGAAAAGTCACTCCGTGCATGAAAAATGAACATTTTTCTGGATGTAATTTAAGGTTGTGTTGCCTACACAAGTCAAACCAAACATAAGATCATGTAGAATAGAATTCCTCAGCATCAGTAGGCGGTGTAAAACAGAAAGTTTCTGACTGGAAAGTCGATTTTACGGTGATTCATACCCCACCTCCTCGAGTCGGTTGCTCGAAAAATCTTTAAAATCAGATATGGTTGAATTTAAGCATATTTCTGAAAATGCTTTTATATCTGAATCGAAGGAAGTGACAGCCTTAAAAAGATTTTTTAGCTTTGAAATGAGCCTTTGACATTCTGAAAATGAATGTAAAATTGGTTGGAAGACGAAGTATGGGTTGGTGCTGTTATGGTACCTTGTATCGAGGGGACCGGAAGGGTGATAAGGAAAGGCTGGTTTCGCTTTTTTTTGCTTAAACTCGTGAAGTGTTGGATCACAAATTATTAAGAACAGATCCTGTAAAGCATTAATTTTGATGCTATATAAAAGGGGTGAAGAAATTAAATTTGGTTATTCACACGCCTATTGAATGTTTGCTACCAATATACGCTGCTAATGACTCACAAGTGGTGTCAGACAAAATTTGAGACACAAAAACTTGCATACGATTTTTTTGAGGTTTTTGGACACACGGACACACGGGCATCTACAAAAATTAAGGCTCTAATCGTCGATTGGGTGGAGACTCGAATTTATATTTAATAAGCAGCTGAAAACAAGAGAGCTGCTAAATCAAGAACCTACTTGAAAGTGCACAAAAAGAGATCAGCGAATCGCTCAAATCGCTAAATCAAAATAATCAAAACTGACTATACCAATACGGAAATACGCCGCGTTCAATAAGTGCAATAATTAACACTTACGCTGCAGATGTGCGTAGGGTTTGCCTAGTCCCTGTGGCTCACCGTTCGTCTTGTACTG
The DNA here is from genome assembly GCF_030788295.1 of Drosophila virilis. NCBI lineage: Eukaryota > Metazoa > Arthropoda > Insecta > Diptera > Drosophilidae > Drosophila > Drosophila virilis. Next base: position 142,154 of record NW_027212854.1, read on the forward strand.
CCCTAGCCGTTGAGCCGGCTAAAGATATCTACCGGAGTATAGAGGACTTCAGGGGTCGTGCCCTTGTGGTCTGAACTGCTTAAGCTCCTCGGATGGGGGTTGGATTTTTTCCTTGTCACACAATATATATATAAAAACTGTGAAATTGATTGAGCTTGTAGGTCTCACCCTTCGAGTTACGTGTACGTGCACATCTCACTGAATCCGTGGCTCTTCCAGATAAAACAAGTAAGAGGTTCTAGTCGGGAGCTCCCGACTAGGGGATGCCCTGAACCCTCTTCTCCCAACATAGGACCGAATAAACCGAATACTACAGAATAAAAGTCTCAAATATAGCTTTAGCGACAGTGTTTTTTATTTGGGATCGGAGTGGCAACTAGGTATTTTGCTAAATCACTAATCATTGCAACTGCATACTTCTCTGATCTTGGTAATGGACCTATAGTGTCAACAATTACCCTGTCGAAATCGTTTGTTGGTGTCTTAGTGTGCTTTGTTGTTTAACTTTTTGATATTTCGGACAGCTAGGTACCTACTTTGTTATATTTTTCCAATGTCATATTTTTCCAATAGTAATGTCTTTATATTTTTTTGATAGCGTTTTTGAAATGCCTGTGTGACCACCTTGAATTGGATCATCATGGAATGTAGACATTATTGCTTCTTTTTCTGTTTCTTTATTTATTTGGGTTACCGGCTTGAGTAGCGCTACCCTTAAGTTCTTTAAATATATATTGTCCATATTTTTGAAAGTATCTATTGAAGTGTTTTCAAAGATTTTTGCGCTCAGTACCACTTTGAGTTGGCTGATTCCTAATATACCGCCTCCTTTTTCAAGCCTTTGGAGAAATTGACCTAAGTCGATAGTTCCGTTAGTATAAAGGTCGCTAATCTTAATTCTTGCAACAACCTTTTTACCAGGTTTTTAAATATATAGCGTATTTGTTATGTGCAATGTCACTAATTTTCGCACATCGTCGTTTTTAATGATGTCGTATACGTTGGGCTTAGAATCTTTATCAAGATTTTGCCTTGGCAAAATTTCTTGTTCTTTTCGTGCGCAGGATATGTTTTGTCTATATTGTAGTCTTGTAGTGACTTTCAAAACATTTTTATTAGTACTTTTTAATTCTTGGATGGTTATTCTTGATAACGCATCTGCAATGAAAATATTTTCTACCTTAAGGTGTTCTACAGTAAAGTCATACTCTTCTAAATCTAGTCTCTTTCTCGTTAATTACGAAGTTGGATTTACCGTTGAAAGCAGATATGTCAATAGTCTATGGTCTGTTTTAATTGTTAAATGTTGGCCATATACGTATGGTCGAAAATGCGTTATTGACCAGTGGATTACTGCCAACTCTTGATCGGTTGTACTTTTATTGCTTTCTCCTTTTATAAATGAACGAGAAGCATATGCTACGGGCAATTGTTTATCTCCATACGTTTGAGTCAAAGCTGCTCCGCAGGCCAGTTTACTGGCATCTGTTATGCAAAATTCTTTGCTAAGATCTGGGTATTTTAGTAAAGTAGGCTTCATAAGAGCCTTTTTACATATTCGAAAGCTTTTTGGCATTCATCGGACCACTCAAACTTGACAGTCTTTTTATATAATCTTGTTACGTGACGTGAATAATATGCAAGGTTTTTTATAAAACGTCTCTAATATTTGCATAATGCATCGAATCTTCGAGCGCTATCAGCGTCCAAAATACAAAATACCTTGATCAGTACACTTATGTTCTAGAAAAGTCACTCCATGCATGAAAAATGAACATTTTGCTGGATGTTATTTAAGGTTGTGTTGCCTACACAAGTCAAACCAAACATAAGATCATGTAGAATAGAATTCCTCAGCATCAGTAGGCGGTGTAAAACAGAAAGTTTCTGACTGGAAAGTCGATTTTACGGTGATTCATACCCCACCTCCTCGAGTCGGTTGCTCGAAAAATCTTTAAAATCAGATATGGTTGAATTTAAGCATATTTCTGAAAATGCTTTTATATCTGAATCGAAGGAAGTGACAGCCTTAAAAAGATTTTTTAGCTTTGAAATGAGCCTTTGACATTCTGAAAATGAATGTAAAATTGGTTGGAAGACGAAGTATGGGTTGGTGCTGTTATGGTACCTTGTATCGAGGGGACCGGAAGGGTGATAAGGAAAGGCTGGTTTCGCTTTTTTTTGCTTAAACTCGTGAAGTGTTGGATCACAAATTATTAAGAACAGATCCTGTAAAGCATTAATTTTGATGCTATATAAAAGGGGTGAAGAAATTAAATTTGGTTATTCACACGCCTATTGAATGTTTGCTAGCAATATACGCTGCTAATGACTCACAAGTGGTGTCAGACAAAATTTGAGACACAAAAACTTGCATACGATTTTTTTGAGGTTTTTGGACACACGGACACACGGGCATCTACAAAAATTAAGGCTCTAATCGTCGATTGGGTGGAGACTCGAATTTATATTTAATAAGCAGCTGAAAACAAGAGAGCTGCAAAATCAAGAACCTACTTGAAAGTGCACAAAAAGAGATCAGCGAATCGCTCAAATCGCTAAAACAAAATAATCAAAACTGACTATACCAATACGGAAATACGCCGCGTTCAACAAGTGCAATAATTAACACTTACGCTGCAGATGTGCGTAGGGTTTGCCTAGTCCCTGTGGCTCACCGTTTGTCTTGTACTGCCCTAGCCGTTGAGCCGGCTAAAGATATCTACCGGAGTATAGAGGACTTCAGGGGTCGTGCCCTTGTGGTCTGAACTGCTTAAGCTCCTCGGATGGGGGTTGGATTTTTTCCTTGTCACACAATATATATATAAAAACTGTGAAATTGATTGAGCTTGTAGGTCTCAGCCTTCGAGTTACGTGTACGTGCACATCTCACTGAATCCGTGGCTCTTCCAGATAAAACAAGTAAGAGGTTCTAGTCGGGAGCTCCCGACTAGGGGATGCCCTGAACCCTCTTCTCCCAACATAGGACCGAATAAACCGAATACTACAGAATAAAAGTCTCAAATATAGCTTTAGCGACAGTGTTTTTTATTTGGGATCGGAGTGGCAACTAGGTATTTTGCTAAATCACTAATCATTGCAACTGCATACTTCTCTGATCTTGGTAATGGACCTATAGTGTCAACAATTACCCTGTCGAAATCGTTTGTTGGTGTCTTAGTGTGCTTTGTTGTTTAACTTTTTGATATTTCGGACAGCTAGGTACCTACTTTGTTATATTTTTCCAATGTCATATTTTTCCAATAGTAATGTCTTTATATTTTTTTGATAGCGTTTTTGAAATGCCTGTGTGACCACCTTGAATTGGATCATCATGGAATGTAGACATTATTGCTTCTTTTTCTGTTTCTTTATTTATTTGGGTTACCGGCTTGAGTAGCGCTACCCTTAAGTTCTTTAAATATATATTGTCCATATTTTTGAAAGTATCTATTGAAGTGTTTTCAAAGATTTATGCGCTCAGTACCACTTTGAGTTGGCTGATTCCTAATATACCGCCTCCTTTTTCAAGCCTTTGGAGAAATTGACCTAAGTCGATAGTTCCGTTAGTATAAAGGTCGCTAATCTTAATTCTTGCAACAACCTTTTTACCAGGTTTTTAAATATATAGCGTATTTGTTATGTGCAATGTCACTAATTTTCGCACATCGTCGTTTTTAATGATGTCGTATACGTTGGGCTTAGAATCTTTATCAAGATTTTGCCTTGGCAAAATTTCTTGTTCTTTTCGTGCGCAGGATATGTTTTGTCTATATTGTAGTCTTGTAGTGACTTTCAAAACATTTTTATTAGTACTTTTTAATTCTTGGATGGTTATTCTTGATAACGCATCTGCAATGAAAATATTTTCTACCTTAAGGTGTTCTACAGTAAAGTCATACTCTTCTAAATCTAGTCTCTTTCTCGTTAATTACGAAGTTGGATTTACCGTTGAAAGCAGATATGTCAATAGTCTATGGTCTGTTTTAATTGTTAAATGTTGGCCATATACGTATGGTCGAAAATGCGTTATTGACCAGTGGATTACTGCCAACTCTTGATCGGTTGTACTTTTATTGCTTTCTCCTTTTATAAATGAACGAGAAGCATATGCTACGGGCAATTGTTTATCTCCATACGTTTGAGTCAAAGCTGCTCCGCAGGCCAGTTTACTGGCATCTGTTATGATGCAAAATTCTTTGCTAAGATCTGGGTATTTTAGTAAAGTAGGCTTCATAAGAGCCTTTTTACATATTCGAAAGCATTCATCGGACCACTCAAACTTGACAGTCTTTTTATATAATCTTGTTACGTGACGTGAATAATATGCAAGGTTTTTTATAAAACGTCTCTAATATTTGCATAATGCATCGAATCTTCGAGCGCTATCAGCGTCCAAAATACAAAATACCTTGATCAGTACACTTATGTTCTAGAAAAGTCACTCCATGCATGAAAAATGAACATTTTGCTGGATGTTATTTAAGGTTGTGTTGCCTACACAAGTCAAAACCTTTTGTTGAGTTTTTGATCGTGTGGTTTTCGGAACAACCGATGACGACTAAGTCGTCCATGTACATGTATTTGGTGAAAACCGCACATTAAATCTAAGCATGAGGAATATTTTGCTCTGCCTAATTGGTTAAGAATATCATCTATTCTTGGTAGCGGAAATTAGTCTGACAAGAGCTTTTTGTTGATTTCACGATAATCTATAACTAATAGCCCTCTCTTAGTATCGCACCCTGGTATATATTATTATATTCTGATAAAGAGGGCTCTAATATTTTATCTAGAATGAGTTTTTCTGTATGTTAGTTCGGTTTCGAGTCCGAAAGTCTGTAGTTGGTGCTGAGGTCATTAAATTGTATTTTAAACAATGAGAATTCACCGATTATGTGAAAGTCATGTGGAATGACATATTTTCTGGTAGATAATTCTACAGATGGGATATTTGGGTTGATATGATTAGATTAACATTTGAAAATATATAAACATTTTCTTTTAATAGGGATATGTCTGCACCAGTATCCAGCAATAGAAAAAATGCCTTGCCACTTTCATTATAAATTTTAATAAGCTGCTGCTTTTCTTTTTGGTTTGATATTAAACAGCTTCGCCCTTAGAACGTCCGGGAATTCACCTTTTACGTTACCCTTCAATTACTGGATTGTAGCAGATATTGTTCTTTTATCTTGTAATTTGTACAAAATTGGACCAGTTATCTTTAATTTCATTAATTAGACGGCTAGGTCTTCTTGATCACCTTTTGTTCTTTTAACTATGCGCGATGCTGTTCAAAAAAAAAAAACGATTTAGTAACTGTTTGAACCGACACATTTCAGTTACATATTGCCCTGCGAGGCAAGCAAGCAACTATTTTGTTTTGTTTGGCGCTTCTCGCATGTCATAAAACAGCTAAATATTATTTGTTGTTAACTATCTAGCTCTTATCGCTTTGCGCTCATCGTAGTTTCTGCTATCGCGCTCTTACCTTTTGCACTTTGTCTTAAGCGGGTAGCGCATCAATGCTAGCGACGCCGCAATGCACAAGTATAAGGAGTCGTTTTTTAAATTTAAATTTCGAGAGCTGCAAAATCAACAACCTACTTGAAAGTGCACAAAAAGCGATCAGCGAATCGCTCAAATCGCTAAAACAAAATAATCAAAACTGACTATACCAATACGGAAATAAGTTCAATAAGTGCAATAATTAACACTTACGCTGCAGATGTGCGTAGTGTTGCCTAGTCCCTGTGGCTCACCGTTTGTCTTGTACTGCCCTAGCCGTTGAGCCGGCTAAAGATATCTACCGGAGTATAGAGGACTTCAGGGGTCGTGCCCTTGTGGTCTGAACTGCTTAAGCTCCTCGGATGGGGGTTGGATTTTTTCCTTGTCACACAATATATATATAAAAACTGTGAAATTGATTATAATAAATTCCTTATTTCATTGCAAGTCAAACCGTGATTTGATATCATTGTCAATTGATTATAGCAAAAGAGCAAAGAGAGCTTTCGTACCGTAGCGGTTGCGCAGGACGGCATCAAGTAGGAGCTTGTAGCTCTCATCCTTCGAGTTACGTGTACGTGTTCATCTCACTGAATCCGTGGCTCTTCCAGATAAAACAAGTAAGAGGTTCTAGTCGGGAGCTCCCGACTAGGGGATGCCCTGAACCCTCTTCTCCCAACATGGGACCGAATAAACCGAATACTACAGAATAAAAGTCTCAAATATAGATTTAGCGACTGGTTTTTTATTTGGGATCGGAGTGGCAACTAGGTATTTTGCTAAATCACTAATCATTGCAACTGCATACTTCTCTGATCTTGGTAATGGACCTATAGTGTCAACAATTACCCTGTCGAAATCGTTTGTTGGTGTCTTAGTGTGCTTTGTTGTTTAACTTTTTGACATTTCGGACAGTTAGGTACCTACTTTGTTATATTTTTCCAATGTCATATTTTCCAATAGTAATGTCTTTATATTTTTGATAGCGTTTTTGAAATGCCTGTGTGACCACCTTGAATAGGATCATCATGGAATGTAGACATTATTGCTTCTTTTTCTGTTTCTTTATTTATTTGGGTTACCGGCTTGAGTAGCGCTACCCTTAAGTTCTTTAAATATATATTGTCCATATTTTTGAAAGTATCTATTGAAGTGTTTTCAAAGATTTTTGCGCTCGGTACCACTTTGAGTTGGCTGATTCCTAATATACCGCCTCCTTTTTCAAGCCTTTGGAAAAATTGACCTAAGTCAATAGTTCCGTTGCTAATCTTAAATCTTGCAACAACCTTTTTACAAGGTTTTAAATATATAGCGTATTTGTTATGTGCAATGTCACTAATTTTCGCATATCGTCGTTTTTAATGATGTCGTATACGTTGGGCTTAGAATCTTTATCAAGATTTTGCCTTGGCAAAATTTCTTGTTCTTTTCGTGCGCAGGATATGTTTTGTCTATATTGTAGTCTTGTAGTGACTTTCAAAACATTTTTATTAGTACTTTTTAATTCTTGGATGGTTATTCTTGATAACGCATCTGCAATGAAAATATTTTCTACCTTAAGGTGTTCTACAGTAAAGTCATACTCTTCTAAATCTAGTCTCTTTCTCGTTAATTACGAAGTTGGATTTACCGTTGAAAGCATATATGTCAATAGTCTATGGTCTGTTTTAATTGTGAAATGTTGGCCATATACGTATGGTCGAAAATGCGTTATTGACCAGTGGATTACTGCCAACTCTTGATCGGTTGTACTTTTATTGCTTTCTCCTTTTATAAATGAACGAGAAGCATATGCTACGGGCAATTGTTTATCTCCATACGTTTGAGTCAAAGCTGCTCCGCAGGCCAGTTTACTGGCATCTGTTATGATGCAAAATTCTTTGCTAAGATCTGGGTATTTTAGTAAAGTAGGCTTCATAAGAGCCTTTTTACATATTCGAAAGCTTTTTGGCATTCATCGGACCACTCAAACTTGACAGTCTTTTTATATAATCTTGTTACGTGACGTGAATAATATGCAAGGTTTTTTATAAAACGTCTCTAATATTTGCATAATGCATCGAATCTTCGAGCGCTATCAGCGTCCAAAATACAAAATACCTTGATCAGTATACTTATTTTCTAGAAAAGTCACTCCATGCATGAAAAATGAACATTTTGCTGGATGTAATTTAAGGTTGTGTTGCCTACACAAGTCAAAACCTTTTGTTGAGTTTTTGATCGTGTGGTTTTCGGAACAACCGATGACGACTAAGTCGTCCATGTACATGTATTTGGTGAAAACCGCACATTAAATCTAATCATGAGGAATATTTTGCTCTGCCTAATTGGTTAAGAATATCATCTATTCTTGGTAGCGGAAATTTGTCTGACAAGAGCTTTTTGTTGATTTCACGATAATCTATAACTTATAGCCCTCTCTTAGTATCGCACCCTGGTATATATTATTATATTCTGATAAAGAGGGCTCTAATATTTTATCTAGAATGAGTTTTTCTGTATGTTAGTTCGGTTTCGAGTCCGAAAGTCTGTAGTTGGTGCTGAGGTCATTAAATTGTATTTTAAACAATGAGAATTCACCGATTATGTGAAAGTCATGTGGAATGACATATTTTCTGGTAGATAATTCTACAGATGGGATATTTGGGTTGATATGATTAGATTAACATTTGAAAATATATAAACATTTTCTTTTAATAGGGATATGTCTGCACCAGTATCCAGCAATAGAAAAAATGCCTTGCCACTTTCATTATAAATTTTAATAAGCTGCTGCTTTTCTTTTTGGTTTGATATTAAACAGCTTCGCCCTTAGAACGTCCGGGAATTCACCTTTTACGTTACCCTTCAATTACTGGATTGTAGCAGATATTGTTCTTTTATCTTGTAATTTGTACAAAATTGGACCAGTTATCTTTAATTTCATTAATTAGACGGCTAGGTCTTCTTGATCACCTTTTGTTCTTTTAACTATGCGCGATGCTGTTCAAAAAAAAAAAAACGATTTAGTAACTGTTTGAACCGACACATTTCAGTTACATATTGCCCTGCGAGGCAAGCAAGCAACTATTTTGTTTTGTTTGGCGCTTCTCGCATGTCATAAAACAGCTAAATATTATTTGTTGTTAACTATCTAGCTCTTATCGCTTTGCGCTCATCGTAGTTTCTGCTATCGCGCTCTTACCTTTTGCACTTTGTCTAAAGCGGGTAGCGCATCAATGCTAGCGACGCCGCAATGCACATGTATAAGGAGTCGTTTTTTAAATTTAGCGATGGAAGCGACATTACCAAAACCTTGGGCCTTGCGTGGGATAAATTAATGTTTTCTCTCACAGCTGCCAATCAGACACTTAAACCTTGAGATCTGTTCTGTTCGCCATAGCTTGTTTTTACGATCCACTATGAATTATTGGACCAGTCATCGTTAAGGCCAAAATCTTTATGCAGCTTCTTTGAAAGGAAAAATTGGATTGTGATGAGTCTTCCAATTTCTCTAAGTACTGCCTTACAGAAAAGACTTTCAGGTATGTCCAATTATCCACTTCTCCCCGGTTGGTTGGCAATACAATGTGCGACACTAGCATCACCACGTACGGAGCTTGTATTAAGTGGTTTCAAAGGGACATCATTCATCACGGCTATTCTGTCCTAAATCCGCTCCACTTTAAAATCTTACGGTATCAAAACTCGAGCTTTGTCGCGCACTTTTGGTAGCCTAATTGACGCAGGAAGAAGCTAAAATGAATACCGGTACATTCCATTGTTGGTCAGATTCATCAATATGTCTTTCATGGATCCGAGATGAATCGTCGAAGTTCAACGTGTTCGTTGCAAATCGGATTTTCATACTTTTACGTAACGTTCAAAAGGGCTCTCTTTGGGATGATATAAAGAACGTGCAATCAAAGGGGTTAGTCGCTCGTTCCAGTATACTTTCATAATTGTTGCCCTTTCAGGATGAATTTGGTATTCTTCGAGTTGGTGGGTGCCTCGAAAAGTCAACCCTTCCTTATGAGGCCCGTCATCCTATTATACTGGCTAGACAACATCCAGTTACCATCGCCATTGTCACTCACTTTCATGAGCGGAATCTCCATGCTGGACCACGAGCCTTCTTGGGAGCAATTTGTCTGCAATATTAGCCGGTTGGCGGCCGCAGAACAGTTTCCAGCATTGTAAACAAATCAGATGTTTCCGGAGCAAGCACGTAATGGCTTATTTTCCAAAGGAGCGATTTGTTGAAACTCGAGCGTTTGATATAACTGGTGTGGACGTTTGCCGATCATTCTTCTCCAAACCTGACACTCGAAAAAGGCTCCTATAAAATGCTACATCAGTGTATTTATTTACTTCGCCACGAAAACCATTTATTTGGAGTTGGTCAAGGATTTATTTACGTGTGCATTTCTCAATGCTCTAAAGCGCTTTATATGCACGCGTGGCAAGCCACGTCAGATTTGGTCTCACAATGCCATCAACATTGTTGGCGCCAAAACGAGCGATTGGAGCAAAAAAAATTTCTGCCTGAGTAGCTGTTTTCAAAAGGCTATGCTTTTGCTTGGCGGACACAATTAACTGGCGCTCCCCTCACTTTGGTGGCCTTTGGGAGGCGGCGGTAAAACTGCAAAACATCACTTCTATCGGGTTGTGGGGTCAACTGGGATTCGAAGAGCTTCGTACCCTTGTGTGCCACATAACGGCCGTCATTAATTCTAGACCACTGCTTCCCATTTGAGAAGATCCAGAAGACCTTGATGTTCTTACGCCGGCTCATTTTTTGGCTGATAGTCCACAAGCCACGTTCACAGAACCAGATGTGTCAGTGCTCAATTTTAATCGTCAAGATAGCAGGCAGCAAGTGCCCATCAGTGTGGAACAGCGTTCCAATTGGCGGACTCCCAAACCAGGTGTGGCTCTCAATGACATCGTTCTTGTCAAAGACAAGAACTTACCTCATTTGAAATGGCCACTGGCTTGATTGGTTGAATTGGTCAAAGGAACTGATGACATCACACTCGTTGGAGACCTCAAGAGAGTTAGTGGAATCATAAAGCGAGCAACCAATAAGCTGTGTCGGCTTCCCCTTAACGATCCTGTTCGGCTAAGCAGCTAAAAATTAAAATTGTATTATGTTAGCATAATATTTCAGTTACATATTGCCCTGCGAGGCAAGCAATGTCACTATTTAATTTTGTTTGGCGCTTCTCGCATGTCATAAAACAGCTCAATATTATTTGCTGTTAACTATCTAGCTCTAATAGCTTTGCGCTCATCGTAGTTTCTGATATCGCGCTCTTTTACCTTTTGCACTTTGTCTTAAGCGGGTAGCACATCAATGCTAGCAATGCATTTCTTATCTCGTATGTTTGCTATATCAGATCTCTTATCGATCGCTTCGCTAAAAATTGTACATTTTCGCATATTGTCAATACTTTTGCTATAAGCATATGAATAAATCAACCCGTTGCATGAACTTATAAGAAAACGTGGAGTTTTTATAACATCCTTAAATTCTCGCTATTAAGTGCTAATAAAAAAGCTTGTTAGCCCAACAGATTTTTATTTTTATTTTTGTGTATTTTTTACCCTTGCAGAGGGTATTACAATTTTGTCGTGAAATGTGTAACGCATAGAAGGAGACATCTCCGACTCCATAAAGTTTATATATTCTTGATTAGCATCAACAGCCGAGTCGATAGAGCCATGTCCGTCTGTCCGTCTGTCCAGACGTCCGTCTTTCCGTCTGTCTGTTTCTATGCGAACTAGTCTCTTCTTTTTAAAGCTATCTTAATGAAATTTTGCAGAAGCTCGCAGCACATATGTGAAAACCAGCTGGATCGGACTACTATATCATATAGCTGCCATAGGAACGATCGGTCAAAAATTAAGTATTAATATGAAAAAACATTTTGTTTATCAAGATATATTGACCAAATTCGGTATTTATTAGTTTTACTTTACTCCTCATACATATGAAAAATTATATTAAGATCGAACTACTATATCATATAGCTGCCATAGGAACGATCGGTCGAAAATTAAGTTGTTGTATGAAAAAACATTTTGTTTTTCAAGATATCTTGACTAAACTCGGCATTTATTAGTTTTACTATGCTCCCCATATATATGCAAAATCCTACTAAGATCGGACCACTATATCATATAGCTGCTGTAGGAACGATCGGTCGAAAATTAAGTTGTATGAAAAAACAATTTGTTTATCAAGACATCTTGACCAAACTCGGCATTTATTAGTTATACTATTCTTCCTCATATATATGCAAAATCATATTAAGATCGCACCACTATATCATATAGCTGCCATAGGAACGATCAGTCGAAAATTAAGTTGTTGTATGAAAAAACTTTTTTTTTTCAAGATATCTTGACCAAACTCGGCATTTATTAGTTTTACTATACTCCTCATATATAGGCAAAATCATATTAAGATCGGACCACTATATCATAAAGCTGCAATAGGATCGATCGGATGTGAATTAACTAGTTGCTTAAAAAAGAAAATGTTTTTCAAGTTATCTTGACCAAAGTCGAAATTTATTAGTTTTACCTTACTCCTCATATGCACTCAAAATCCTATTCAGATCTGACCACTATATCATATAGCTGCATTAGAAACGATCGGTAAAAAATTTAATTGTTGTATGAAAAAACATTTGTTTTTCAAGATTTCTCATATATAGGCAAAATCATATTAAGATCGGACCACAATGTCATATTTTTATTAAAAACCTTTTTTGCTTATCAAGATTTCTTGCCCAAACTCGGCATTAACTATCTTTCCTGTGCTTCTTTGATACTGGCAAAGCACTATAAGCATTATGAAAAGGTTGGGTCAGCAAGGGTATTAGAAGATGGCCTTTCTTTCTCGTTTGTACTTTTTTTCGTGTTGGAATAAGAGTGTTCAGGGTATTCCCTATGCCGAAGCTCTTGACTAGAACTTCATACTTGTTTTAAATTTATTTAATTACACAATTTCGAAAATTTGTTCACTTGGGGACACCTATAATTAAGCAATTTTATATATTCCGAGTCTTAAATTAAGCCATTGATAAAATTGAAGTAGAATTCGTTTTTCTCTTTTAAGTAAACAATTTAATTTACGGAATCTTAGTTTCACAAATTTCTTTTCATCGTTATTACTAACGACTTCATAGACATTGGGTTCTCCTAGATCTCTTGATTGTTTTGTATTTTTTTTTTTTGTCTGTTGCGCAGATGTTTTTTTTTCTTTTTGATGATGTTGTTTGAGCCATTTATAATTTCCTATTTATGTCAATATGGATTCACATGTTTATCCGGGATAATGCATCCTCTACATGGTTATCATTCCCCTTGAAGGATTACCGTGAATTGGTATTCTTCTAGTCTCATCCTGGTTAATTTTTATGTGATTTTTAATAGAAAATAAATAAGTTAGGGGTCTATGGTCTGTTTTAACTAAAGGCTTACCATAAACATAAATAAATGTAAAGCATCTAGTTCTTGTTCTTAGTTGATTTATTGCTTCCCTCTGTCTGAAAGCTCGGGATGCGTATGGAATTGGCAATTACGCACCGTTGTACTCATGGGATAGTACAGCACCACATGCATGTTCATTTGCATCTGTGGTTATGCAAAGTTCTTTGCTGATTTCAGGGTATTGCAAATATATTGGTTTTAATAATGCCTATTTTAAATATTTAAATGCATCTTCGTATTCTTGTGTCCATTCGAATTGCACATTCTTTCTGCACAATCTAGTCAAATGACGCGAATAGTGTGCGAAGTTGATTATAACTCTTCTGAAGTGATTACTGAAAGCGACTATGCGCGTCAGTAGGGGTTGGATAGTTTTTTATAACATCATACTTTTTGTCATCTGGAAGGATGCTATGGTCTGTACACCTATGCTCGAGGAATGTTACCTCGTGCATGAAGAACACACATTTCTCTTGGTTTAATTTTTAATTATGTTTTCGACAAACATCAAGTATGCTTGTAAAGTTTGGTGCCATACTTGATATTTATCTGCTAAAAGCTTTTTGTTAATTTGGCGATAATCAACTACTAATCGCCATTTTTATCCTTTGAATTTGGGAGAGATTTCTTGGGTACCAATAGAAGTAGGCTATTATATTCTGAGAGATGGTTCTACTATACCATCTTTTATTAGTTTTTCGACCTGCCTGTTAATTTCTGGCTTTTCTTTTTCTGCATTTCTGTAGTTTTTAATATATACGGCTGTTGTTTTGTCTGCTAATCTTAATTTTTGTTTCTAAACATAATGACTTGCAATGTCTTCTGTTTCTAGACCAAATATGTCACTGTATTTGTCACATGAATCAGTAAGCTTTTTTTAAATTTATCAGGGAATTTTAATTTATTTATGACCATTTGTTCTCTTGCTGGTAATAAAGTTTTTTATTTTGATTTCATATTCTTGTAGTGACTAAAATTTAATTTTGGGATTTTGAATTTTAATGTTTTTACTAGTTATATTTAAAATACGGACTACATCGCCATTACTTGTTACGATTCTGTTTGCTTTTATTACCCCAGTATGTATTTCTTGGTTTGGTATAAGAACTGTATCTTCATTTGTTAGAAAAGAAGTTTTTTCCTTTCATTACCTCTAATCTAGCTGGTAGTACGATTGAGTTATTAATATCATTATATAATAGCGGTTCATGGTTTCATGATGAATTCATCATGTTGGTAAGGTATGGGAATTTTATTGTGGACTATTTGGAAATTGTGACTGATGACGAAGTAATCGAAAAGTAGATCAACTGTGGATTGTCCAATTGACTTTATTGTTCCCTGTCCGATTCGTTTGATACTTGTTTTAGAGTCTTGATTTATATTTGAATCTGTTTTATTGTTCTTTAAAATAGACACATTTACTCCTGTGTCTACTAGCAGAGTTAATGATATATTATTTTGCCCATTGTGTATTTTAATAAAACTACTGAGACTCAGATTTATATGCAACATTTTTATTTTTCGTTGCGTTGGGGGTTTATTGGGTTTCCCAGTTGCCTTATGTAACTCCGATCTGGTCTTGCTGTCTGGGTCCTCTGTTTGGTTGCCTCGAGGATTGCCTCTATTATAATTGTTTCTATTGCCATTATTGTTGTTATTTCTGTAGGCGTCTCTGTTGTATTGTCGGCCTCTATAATTACCTTATAATTACCTCTGCCGCGATAGAAAAGACACTTTAATGGAGATAATCTCAGCGTCAGTAGGCGTGCTAAAACAGAAAAGTCCTGACTGGAGAGTGGCTTTAACGGCAATTAATACCCCACCACCTCGAGTCGATCGAGCCTGTCTATGCAAAATAAAATTGTTGGAAAAAACCTCAAAATGATATGGTTGAGTTTAACCATGTTTCTGAAAATGCGATTATATCCGAATCGAAGGAAATACTGTCCATGAAAAAATTTGTAAGTTTAGAACTGAGGCCTCTAAGATTGGCCTTCATGGCCCTTACAGCTTGGGCTGTGGTACATTTGGTGGCTAAGTCTGTATTTAAGTCGTCGTTAATTTATAAGTGTTGGCGTTTTTGCTCTTTTGCTGTAGGCTTAGGAATTTTGCTGATAGTACTTCAACTGATTCTCTTTTTACCGTTCTATAAGTCTAAGAATCAAAGCAGCTTCGAAGCTTCAAACTCTGGTAAGAGCGATGAGGCTAGTTAGTTATAGCTGTTTAGGCCACTGAGTTGTCAATTGCTTGGATATTTACTTTAGGATCGGATAGTATAGTATAGATAATATAGCTTCTCGTCGTATGACGCTGAAGTGTTAAGAGAATTTGTAATTTCGTTTAATATTTTCTGTTAACTTTGTGTCGTTTATAATCGGTACACTTTTGTTAAGTGCCTTAACGATTTATCAAACTTCTCACGTTGTTCCCTAAGAATGTTTAAAATCTGCGTCCATTCCATTTATAGGCATTTTTAATTTATCTGTGTCTTAGGTCCTAAAATTGAATGTTCAAATTGTTTTTTTTTTTCTTAATACTATAAAATATTTAATCTATGTATTAGAAGTGAGTGATGAAGATTGAAAGCATGCATATATAGATACATAAGTTCTTATAAACTTATTGGAGTTGCAGTTACTAATTACTGAACTCTCTCTCCCTAAAATAAGGATCTCGTAAATAAACTTCAGCTATCGCTTTGTTCGTAGGCATTGAGTTTATTTAGGTGAGATCAAATATAAAAGGATATTATCGTTTTTATACCCTGAACCCATGAAAATTAGGTAAAAAGGGTATATTGTAATGCAAATGTATGTAACAGACAGAAGGGAAGCATCTCCGACCCCGTAAAGTATATATATTCTTGATCAGCATCAATAGCTGAGTCGAAATGCTGGCCATGAACAAATTTGTAAGTTTAAGTTTCAAGTAGAAATGAAGCCTCTGACATTCTGATAATGAATATAGACTTGGTCAGAAGACGAAGTTAGTTTTTGGGGCAGAAGTAGTAACTTGTATTGAAGGGACTGGAAGGGTGACAGGGTGCTTACGTTTTTTTGCCTTGAACTCGGGAACAATCATATGCGGAGTCCAAAATTTGGAATCACAAATGATTGGGAACATATCATGTGAAACATTTATATTGAATGATGATATTTCACGAGGGGTGAAGAAATAAGCTTTGGTTATTGACACGCTAACAGAAGATTTGCTAGCGAGATACGCTTCCAATGTCTCATAAGTGGTGTTCCACGAAAGTCGAGACACATAAACTTGCCTACGAGGGGCAACAGCCGTTAGAGTAGGCGCTGATGGGGCTGCAGGAAATACAGGAGTTGGAGGAGCTAATGCGGCACAATGATTGTTTTTAACAATCTGGGCAAGATAGCGAGCAGGTCTACCTTTGCGGACAGGAGCTGACGGAGCTGAGGCAGTTTGGGTAACTGGGACAGAATCAGGTATGGGCTTTACTGGGACTTGCTACAGGGGTTGAAACAGGGATAATTGTCACAGGCAGTCGCTCGGAGAAGGTGACATTGGAGATAAATCCAATTTGCCAGGTAGGGACTTGTCCCTTTCTCGAAAGGCGTGGGTGTCTGAACAGACATAGAGGGCAATTTCAAAAGTTGAGGCTCCAACCGGAAACTCAAAACTCGAGTCAAAATTACTCGAGAGCTGGCTTAGCCACATTATTCAATTATAAGAATTGATTTCTTACAGACACTTTGTGGAGAAATCAATTAGCTTGTCAGTGCAATCTGGGCACGACCAACGCAAGCCGCCACAGCCCTTCTTGGCAATTGCAGCGATCTTGTCACGCCCAATGAGATCTGCACGTTTACCATGCATCATATTCTCACTCAGCCAGCTATTAGCAAATTGCCGCAGTGCATAATTACAGCACGACATAATTATTATAAGCGTAGGAAAGTTGCGAGAGCGCAGAGCAAAACGAAAACAGTGAGAAAGTCAACACTCAAAAAACAATTATTCATACACAAATAAATTGTTTGGAGCGAAAAGCAATAGCAAAAATTTGCTGAAGCGCGATGCATAAGCAGATATATATGCACCGGAGAACACACGCACAAACATGTATATGCACAGAAGAGCACCAAAGCAAAGGAATCAACAATATATATATGTCATCTTTCATTTTATACCTATCGATACTTCGCTTGCTAGCGAGCCTTGCGCTTGCCTCGGCCGCTCAATTTGGCCGCGAGCTTTCGCAGCCTCGCATCGGAGCTATCGCTCTTCGCCGCCGAATTCAAGCTGCGCTCTCGCGTGTTGAGCAACCGACCATCAACGCATTAGGGACAATAGAACGAAGTCATCGAACAATTAATGAATACATTCGTTTTTACATCTCTGCAGACAAAAACAAAAGATAAAGTACTTATAAGAAACGAAACAGGGCACAAATTAGACTAAGTATATTTAGGACCATATATAGTAAAGAAAATAAAAAATAATGACAACATTTTTATTAAAGATAGTAAAGATAAGAAACAAAAAGTACATAAGGATATTAGGCTAAAACATTTTGTTTTTAAGATATCTTGGCCGAACTCGATATTTATTAGTTTTACTTTACTCCTCATATTAATGCAAAATCCTATTAAGATCGGTGCACTATATATATGATAATATATAATAATATCGCCGATATAGGCACGATCGGTCGAAAATTAAGTTGTATAGTAAACTTTTTGTCATTCAAGATATTTTGATGAAACACGGCATTTAAAGATTTTACTATGCTCCCTTCATTTTTGCAAAATCGTATTTACATCGGACTACTATTATATCATAAATCCGCCATTGGAACGATCGGTCGAAAACTAGGTTTATGATTAAGAATCTGTTTTGCTTATCAAGATATCTTGCCGTCTAGTGTCTATTTCAAACGGCGTTTCACGATTAAGTTTGTTATTTTATGAAGTTTTTTTACTTGAGTATTATTTTCGGGGGTTCCGGCATATATAAAAATCGGCTAGTGTTCTGCCAGTTGTATTATGTTTTGTCTTATGATTATACGTATAAAGTATCGTTTCAAATTATGTTAATTCATTTTCCGGATAAGACCCGCTGTTAATTATTCTTAGCTTTTTTAACTGTTTTATGAAATCTCTTAATATCAGAGATTACATTTTTGCTAGTGGTTATAGGTGCTTGGACCTTTTCGTACTGTAACCATAATTGGACTCCTGCGCACAATATTGCTGAATCCTTATCTGCTTTGATTTCTATTGGTTTACCCATAAGGCTGAAAATTTGGAGGATTGCTCGTTTTGTTTCGAGTCTATGCAAGATATATAAACTGTCTATTGTCAATGATATAAAAATCCATGACGCATTTCTCTCGGGGGTTACACGTTTCTGGAGTCGTTTGAAAAGGAAGTTTAGTATTTCTATATTCTGTTTTGGATATATTGCATGTTTCGCTTTCGTTTGTGATAATTTGTATCAACTTTAGGTGGTCAGGGTAACAGTATTATAAAAAGGTCTGTGACCTTTTCTATACCTGGATGCAATAAGTCCTTATGACATTTAAGGATGATTTCCTTGATAATCTTCATATATATATATGTTTTTCACTTGGGAAATTTTAAGAATTTCTGCCGTCCAATTCGGAGTATATCCCTTCTCAAAGATATGTTTGTACTTGCTAATGCAATATTTTTTTTTTTACTGCAGACTGAATCGTTCAACTATGGAGGCTTTTAACACATTATATGTTGAGTAATGAGTAATAATAAATTTATTCATTAAATGCTTAAAGTTCTTGTTTAAAAATTCCTTTTCATCATCCGTTTTCAAATTTTTATTATGGGGTCGGAGATGCTTCCTTCTGCCTGTTACATACATTTGCATTTTGCACAAATACAATATACCCTTATACCCAGTTTATTTCCGATAATCGATAACTTACTCCGTTTCCAAGCAATCGATAAAAATCGATATCAATATCCTGATTTTTGGGCAATTTTGGTAAATAATAAGAGCTAGAGTCAACGAACTAGACATTTAGCTTCTAAAATAGAACATATATATGCATTTGATGTTGGTAGAAGAGGGTTCAGGGTATCCCCTAGTCGGGAGCTCCCGACTAGAAACTCTTACTTGTTTTTATTTTAAAGCTTTTATCTGTGGAAATGTTCGAATTGTTCAGCTTCCTAATTATTTTGTTATAAGTTTGTTCTGTTTTAGCTATATTAACAGATAATGGTATTCGTAGTTTACGGGTAAAAGTGTATTACTCCTGTCTTAAAGATTAAGTAGCCATTTTTAGATTGGGTTAGATTGATTTCTAAGCTTTGTGGTTGGACTTCTCGGATGATGGTGCTTATTAGGAAAAACAGTAAATATGCTGTCAGTTTAAGTTTGGTTTTCTTAGCCAGTTGATCTGAAATTATCGTATTTCCTAATATTAATTTTCTTTTTAAATCTTTTAAATTTAAATAGATTTGTAATGTATAATTTTTCTACCACTATTAGTTTCTACGTAATGCTTATCATCTATTTGTTTGAGGTTTCCTGTTTTCTTGAATGGGGTTGTAGTTTTAGATCTTACTAGGGGTGATTCCTTAAATCTAGTGTCTATTTCAAACTCTTGGCGTTTTTCATTTAAATTTATTATTTTATTATGTTTATTTTATTGGGTATTATATGCGGGTTTTCCGGCATATATGAAGGTATCGGCCGGTGTTCTGCCAGTTGTATTATGTTTTGTCTTATGATTATACGTATAAAGTATCGTTTCAAAATTTGTTAATTTATTTTCTGGATCGGATTCGCTGTTAATTATTATTAACTTCTCGTTAACTGTTTTGCGAAATCTCTCAATATCAGAAAGTCAATTTTTACTAGTAGTTATAGTTATTTGGAACTTTTCGGAGTGTAACCATAGTTGGAGTGCTGCGCACAATAATGCTGAATCCTTATCTGCTTTGATAACTATTGGTTGAACCATTAGGTTGAAAATTTGGAGGATTGCTCGTTTTGTTTCGAGCCAATCTCTGCTGTTTAACTCTATTAATGCTGCGTAAATGTCTATGCCAGATATATAAACTGTCTATTGTCAATGATATAAAAATCCATGACGCATTTCTCTCGGGGGTTACACGTTTCTGGAGTCGTTTGAAAAGGAAGTTTAGTATTTCTATATTCTGTTTTAGATATATTGCATGTTTCGCTTTCGTTTGTGATATTTTGTATCAACTTAAGGTGGTCAGGGTAACACTATTTTTCTTTAAAAAGGGCTGTGACCTTTTCTATACCTGGATTCAAAAGGTCGTTATGACTTTTAAGGATGATATCCTTGAGGTTTGCATAGGTTTGGACATCTATAACTTGTTTAGTTGATTTCATCACTTTTCTTAAGTTATTGGGGTTGATAGTTTCAACATAGGCTTTTTGGAAAATAATGAAGTAAATTACACTTTTCTTAATGCATAGATATTCTTTAATAATTTCTTTAGCGTATTCATTGGTCATTTCCTGATAAATTTTAATTTTATTTTTGTGAAAGTCGTGTATAGTTTCTACTGTGTTAATATTAGCTTTTATGAACTCCAGTTGCCTGTTATAATAATTAATAGGTCTTTCTGTGATAGGAATATGGTTTTCATTGTCTTCCTGTTCACTGTGTATGGTTGCGGCTATGTAATCTGAAGTTTCGCCTAATAAATTTTACTCTATTTCAATACGTGAAAAAACGTCTGCTATATGATTTTCTTTTCCGGGGGCATATTTGATATGGTAAGCAAACTCATTTAGCTTGATTTTACACCTTTGTAGCTTCATATTTGGTTCTTTCATGTTATTTAACCAAACTAGGGGCTTGTGATCCTGTATTTGGTGGCCCAGTCAATAGATAAAAGTTCTTTTCCTATTGCAGAATAAGAAATTTCGTGTTCGTTTAGTGTTCTATGCAAGATAGCAGATCGGTTTGTGCTGTTGTGATAATAATGCTCCTATAGCAATTTATTACAATTTCTGGCATCTGTGGTTTGTAAAAATAGTTTCTCGAAATTGGGATACACAAGCATCACATTGGACACTATAAGTAATTTGAACTTCTCGAATGATTCGATGTATGGTTTATCTTTTGTGTTTATGACTGCACCCCTTTTTAGTTTAGCTGTCAATAGTGTTTTTATTTTCGCAAAATTTGGTATGAACTCTCGGTAATATCCGCAAAGACATAAAAATGATTTGATACCCTTCGTTGTCTTCGGTATTGGGAATTTTTGAATCGCCTCAATTTTGGCTGGGTTAGGTTTTATACCTTTGGTTGTTAATGTATGGCCTAGGAATTCGGTTATTTCCGATGTTTAGTACAAATATGACCGCCCAAGAATATAACGATCAGCATTTCTCTTCATCACTTTGATTGTATCCACCTTATTACTAGTTTTCTTAACTTATACCCTCCTGGGGCTTCTAAGCTAAGGCCCTGCCGACCTGCCTTGGAACCCCAGCGCTCCGCTGTACACCTCACTGTTATCACTCGCGTTCCTTTTCTCGACACGTCTACTCAACCTGATCGTTCTCCAAAAAGTGCCAGCTTGCTAGCTAGCGAGCCGTGCTCTTGCCTCGGCCGGTCAACTTCGCTGCAAGCTTTCACAATTTCGCCTCGGAGCTTTCGCTTTTTCCGCCGAATTAAAGTTGTATACTCGTAGGCGGTGATCAGCAACGCACGGTTGCAACGACGGCCGGCGGTTAAATTCAAATTATGAAAGGCTACTTGCCATAACTATGTACTTATTTAAATAATACACAGATTATGCGGTTAACGGCTCCTTGCCCCTTGCCTTGCCCCCGTTATTTAAATAATACACAGACTATGCGGCTAACGGCTCCTTGCTCCTTGCTCCTTTAATGTTACTTTAACTTAATTAATTAATCGACGGCTTCTTGCCTGTTATAAATCTATTACCGTATACTACTACATTTGATGCTTATAAACTATAAGAATTATCAAAAAATACTGCTTAGAAACGGAGTAGGTTATCGATTATCGGTAAACTCGATCTGCGCAGGCACAAGGAGCAAGGAGTTCTGGGATCCTTGCGTTCTTACATACGACAGACGGACAGACAACAGACGGACATGGCTAAATCGTATAGGCTATTGGTGCTGATCTAGAATATATTTACCTTATGGGGTCGGAGATGCTTCCTTCTGCCTGTTTGGATTTGGATTTTGCACAAATACAATATACCCTTATACCCATTTTAATGGGTTCAGGGTATAAATATAATTTTATTTCAAC
This sequence comes from Drosophila virilis, assembly GCF_030788295.1. NCBI lineage: Eukaryota > Metazoa > Arthropoda > Insecta > Diptera > Drosophilidae > Drosophila > Drosophila virilis. The sequence goes on from NW_027212854.1 coordinate 164,427, forward strand.
ACGATGCAACTTGACGGCTTAACGTCATCAGCAAAACCACTAACCATTAAATGTATAGTCCAAATGGCCCTATTTATCGAAACAAAAAAAAATCGAAACGAGGCGACCCCAAGGGTACCTGCGAAGTGCGATCCACCTATTTCTTGCAAGTGCATCGTAGGCATCCCAAAAAAAAACAATGACGTGCCAGTCGCCCAAATGTACTCACCCATTGATTGTCATTGTCATTGGTTTTGCTATTTTCGCAAAATTTGGTTTAAAGTTTCGGCAATATCCGCAGTCCTAAAAATGATTTGATTCCCTTCGTTGACTTAGGTATTGGGAATTATTGAATTGCCTCAATTTTGGCTGGGTAAGGTTTTATACCTTCGGTTGTTATTATATGACCTCGGAATTCAAATTGTTATACCCTTGCCGAGAGTATTATAATTTTGTCGTGAAATATGTAACGCACAGAAGACAGAGACATCTCCGAACCCGTCAACTATATATATTCTTGATCAGCATCAACAGCCGAGTCGATATAGCTATGTCCATCTGTCCGTCTGTCCGTCTGTCTGTTTCTATGCAAACTAGTCCCTCAGTTTTAAAGCTATTTTAATGAAACTATGCAGAAGTCCCACTTTCTGTTGCACGCAGGACCACTATATCATATAGGTGCCATAGGAACGATCGGTCGAAAACTAAGTTGTTGTATAAACAAACATTTTTTTTCGAGATATTCTGACCAAACTCGACATCAAATAATTTTACTATACTCCTCATATATAGGCAGAATCATATAAAGATCGGACCACTATATCATAAAGCTGCCATAGGAACGATCGGTCAAAAATTAAGTTGTATGATAAAATATTTTGTTTTTCAAGATATCTTGACCAAACTCGACATTTATGAGTTTTACTATGCTCTTCATATAAATGCAAAATCCTATTAAGATCGATACACTATACCATGTAGCTGATAGGCACGATCGGTCAAAAATTAAGTTGTATGGAAAACTTTTTTGTCATTCAAGATATTTTGATTAAATACGGCATTAAAAGATTTCACTATGCTCCCTTCATTTTTGCAAAATCTTAATTACATCGGACTACTATATCATATATCTGCCATAGGAACGATGGGTCGAAAACTCAGTTTTTGATTAAAAACCTTTTTTGTTTTTTAAGATATTTTGTCCAAACTCGGCAATAACTATTTTCAATATGATTCTTATATATAGGCAAAGCACTATAAGCAGTAGGTTGGGTCTACAAGGGTATTAGATCTTCGGCGTGCCGAAAATAGCCTTTCTTTCTCGTTTTTTCATGAATCCATATTTTTCTAGCTTTAATTTTAGATTTCCTTCCCTTAATATAAAAAGGGTCTTCATGTTTGGTATTGGATATCCGTCACTCCAGGCGGAATTCGTTGAGTTCTAAGAGTTCGTTGTTGATGGCGAACACAAATTGTTCGTCATCTGATGGGGGCGGTATGAGATACTAGATTTTTGACTCATTCACTGGCAATTCTAGTTTCGAATGCTTTTGCATGGTAAACGTATATTCATTCATCCGTATGATTTTATCTTTGTAGATTATTAGGGCTTGAGTACTCTAAAAAAATTATGTAAATACAATTTCTGATGAGTGCGGCAAAGTTTACTGGGTTTCAGCGAATTATTTTTATTTACTACTATTGTACCATTAATTGTTTGAATTTGTTTCTTTTATTGTTTTCTTTCATTAAGTTAATCGACGACCCCGTATCTATTCCACATTTTAGAATTTTATTGTTAATGGTTAGTTTGATAAATGGGTTGGTTCTTCTTCGGTTTCCGAGGAAATTTAAAGAAAATTTACGCTCGTGTGTATTACCGCTTTCGCGGTGCCTTTTTGTTGGCGGATGGGGGGCGGATGAATGTTTTTGCGGATTTTGGTAATTAAGAGAGTTTTGTGCCCTGTCTTTGATTAGATTTTGATTAAACTCTAAATTGATCTGTGGACTAAAGTCGACTTGGGATTTTGGTTTTCGTGTAGTATTACTATAAGTTGATTGTTTGACTGTAATTTTGAGTTTTCCCCTTTTCATTGTTAATTTGATTTTTATTGGAATTAGCTGGATTGTTTTGTTTTTAGTTCTATCGAACAATCCTAAATCATAGATGCCTTCTCTTTGAGCTTCCTGTTTTAACTTTCAAACTGTTGTGATCAATAATCTGTCGGGCAACTTCCTCACAATAACGTCTTTAACTGTGTTCTTGTATGCATTTGTATACAACATGGTATACATCTGACTGTCTCCTAGTATTAACTTTTTGGATATGACAAATTACTTATATTCTAGTTCTTCTACAAGCTTACGAATACTTCCGGCAAATGGCGTATTGAGCTCTTCGCTCTTCCTTCTTAAGAGCTCTTCGCATGACCTCAAATCGGTCCAGGTGTTGGCAGCGGATAGCGGGCCCTCTGCGCGTCTCGTCCTATTTGCATTTCGATGGCTCCGAACAGTCTTATGCGGGCGCTTAGCTCCTCGCTGGATCCATAAAACGTTGGCACTTGCCTTATTTGGCCTGGTGATTGTGAAAGGTGTTGCTCACTAATTTGCAATACTGGCTCATTTGCTTGTGCCCTGATGTTCACTTTCACTTTATTTGTTGTTATTATTCTTGATGTAGTCTTCTTGTTTGTAGTAGTCTTCTTGCTCGTTACCACTGGTTGTCACTTTCAGGAATCAAAGGATATTCAAGACCAAGGGCACACTCACTGTTGTGTAGTGAATAAAATTCACTATCTAGTAACTCTGATTGATGAAATTGTAATGTCGGGTTTTTGTTTGACTTGGGATATTTTAGTCCGTGAAGGGTCAATAGGCATTCGCGGCAAGTTTCGCGGGTGTCCTTTTGTGGATCCGATCTTCGAATGATTGTGCGTTCGCGTCGATCACCAGCGCCGACTACGATTGCTTTTAAAACCTGGGACAGCGGTTGTCCTCTAATGGTCTTATATCGCGTATCCTACCGGCTGCGCCAATTACATAAGCCAAGACGCGTAGTTTAAATATATATTACTTTATTTAGACCAGCGTGGCTGATTGGAATTTGTGCACGATGCAACTTGACGGTTCAACGACTTCAGTAAAACTCCACTTCTATAATTTTGTCAACGCTTGGCCTAATCAGCCAAAACAAAAAAATAAAATATAAACAAGTTTTTATATATTTTTTAGACTTTCACACTTTCAAAAAAATAAACAATCAATTAAAAATAACTACATTATAATAAGTTATGGAGGTCAAGTGTGTATATGCCTTAAAGTGTGCGCCACTTTGTCGCATACAATAACAATTATACATTAAACAAGCACAGACCCACTTTATATATTGTCTATGGATCAAATTACGCAGCGTGGTTACTAGACTACGCTGCACATCCCATGCTCCGTCTAAGCGCATTTTAAAAGCAACCAGCTAGTGTAGCTGGTGCGAGGCTACTGCCCGCTAGAATGGTAGTACAGGGCTGTGACCTAGTGGAGTAGTTGTTGTAGACATAGAGAGAGAGGTCGAATTTGGTCGATACGTCAGTGGTCGATACGTGCGCGCGCCAGACGGGCGACAGCCGTCGTGTACCGAGACGCGCGCCGCAGCCGACGTTGGCGTCGAAGGGCCGTTAAGGTGTTTCGACAGAGGCTGTACAGTGGGACGAATTAAACTCGCTTACGGTGAAAAGTTGAATACGTCAGTACATCCAGGGCAAGCAATGAGAACGGGAGTGTTTAAAACTGAACAAAAACGAAGTGAACTATAAAATAATGAAGTATGAGACAAGCAGGACAGGGAGTCAGGTGGTCGCGGGCTCAAGTAGCGTCGAGTGGGAAAGGACGGTACAGCCCCTGGGGAGACACCTTAACCCATTCCGGTCTACTCCCATCGGATCCGGCGCGATCGTTGTGGATCGACAAGCCTCCGCCCCGCCGGCGGAAGTGGTCCACCGAATGATGAACCAAGAGGCTGAAACCGGGTATGATCCGCGACGAGCATGTCGTAGGTGCGCACAGGAGATGCATTTTGCCAGGGAATGTCCCAACGCGCCCCCCTTATTTTGGGTATGTGGGCACCGTTCCCAGGATTAATCACATCCTTGAACGGTTGTATCACGCCCGGCTCATTTCCACTCTGGATTTTAAGCCGGGTACTGGCAGATACCGATGGCACCCGATAGTCGGGAATGTACGGCATTCACGGACCACGGAAGAGGTCTTTTCCAATGGCGGGTGATGCTTCCAGCGAGCCTTAGACACAGTCATAAGGCCGCAAATGGAGCCTCATGCGTTCGCCTACCTAGACGACATCGTGGTAATAGGGGCAAAAGAGCAACATATAGAGAACTTGAGGGAGGTGTTCCACCGTTTAAGCCAAATGCGCTTCTGTTCAACGCCACAGAACGAATTAGCACTGAACGAATTCTTCAGCGCTGGTGAGATGATCGATCAGCTTTGACGAGGCCGATCTGATGGTGCGTATGGAATCTGCGGAGAGCATGAAGGCCGAGTTTGATATCAGCCAAAGGCTAGAAAAATTAGATTTGCTCGAACTTTCAACGGACGCACGCTCAGACTTCGAGAAGGTTTACTAGAAGATCAAATCCAATCTCGCTCCTCAAATGGATGTAGTCACTAAGGGACGGTTGACTGACGCCAATTCAACAACTATCCCACGCTTTACTGAAAGTACGCACACATTTGCTCACTTGTTCAACCGTAAGTCTCGCCTACCGGAATTGCAGCTGCCCAGGTTCAGCGGCTCCTACGAGGATTGTCCGGATTTTTACGCCATGTACAAGACTGTCATTGGCAGCAATGAGAACCTAAGATTATGAAATTGCAACATTTACGTGCGTGCTTGGATGGTGCTGCTTTCAATACAATCAAATCGTTAGAGCCTGTCGGCGTGCTGGATATAGTCGGACTGCCAGGTGTTGAAAAGGGATCAGCAGAGGCGTTGCGTGAGTTGAGTGACTAAATTTACTCGCATCTTCGGGCGCTTAGCAACATGTCAACAACTGAGGAGCTGGTTGACGGATTACATACACACAATATCGCACAAGCTCGATCACCACACCCAGGAAAAGTGGCAGGAGGCGCTTGCAACGGATAAGCTACCCAGGTGGACGGATATGTCGGCGTTCTTAGAGAAGAGATGCCGCATGATGGAAAACTTGAAAGGCGCTACGGCACCTACGCCTAGAAATGTACAAAAATTGAATCGTAACACATTCATTGCATCCTCATCTAACAATTACCAGCAAAATTGTAATTTTTGCGACTCAACAGATAATTTTCTTGTTAAATACCCGTTGTTTTTGAATCTGTCCCCAAGTTTGCGCCACATGGAGGCCAAGCGATTGCATCTTTGCCTAAACTGCTTGCGCAAAGGCCATGGCTTGCAGCAATGTCGCTCAGGTCACTGCAGGCATTGTCAACAAAAACATCATTCGTTGCTGCACATGAGCCCCATCACAACTCAATCATCATGCGGTGGCATCGCATCCAGATCAATTCCTGCAATGCATCTTATGGCGTGATCACCAAAATGAAAGCATAAGGACGTATACCCTGGATACAGGTACGTATGGAGCCAAACCCGCTGCGTTTCACTTGGTTTAGCTTGGAGCCCTAGATCTGAGAGCCTGCTTTTCAACTTTGCGGAGATCGTACCCGAAGGATCAGTCACAAAGCGGAGCATATTATCAATGATAAAGGTATTTCTCCAAGCACTGTGGAAGGAAAGGGTCAATTGGGACGAATGCCTGTCGCAGTCGCTGCACTTCGAATGGATCAATCTCATATCGCAACTTTCATTTGTCAGTAGCTTGAAATTCTCCCGTTTTGTGTTGATGCCGCTGGCTACGAATGAGCTGCATGGATTTTTCGACTCCAGCACAGCCGCTTATGGTGCTTGCGTATTTGTCAAATCCGAAATGCAAGGGGTATTTTCATCACATTTGCTATGCTCTAAATCAAGGGTCGCCCCATTAAAGACGTTGACAATCCCAAAGCTTGAACTGGCAGCTGCACTTTTATTATCAGAGCTCATAGGCATCATTGCCACGTGCATTCAGTTCGAATGCAGATATCATTGCTGGACCGACTCAACAGTAGCGCTTGCATGGATTCGTGATTTACCTTCAAAGTTTAACGTCTTTGTATCCAACAGGATACAGGAGCGGACCAAGGGCATGACCTGGCATTATGAACCCTGCGGACATGGTATCACGTCGATGCATAATGGACCCCCATTCATACAGGCCGCTAGCTCGACTTGGCCTCAAAACGTCGCCTATTCCTTTGAACTTCCAGATCGACGACAGAAAGTGCTGATAGTATCAACGAAGACGGACGTATCGGCATCTTGTAAGTTCAACAACACATTTGCCAAGTTACAGCGCACTTTCGCAAAGGTCGACACACTCCAGATGATATTAAGTGCGGAATTCAACATTCAACTTACGCACTTTGCGGAAGACTACAAAGCCCAAAGCTTAAGAAGGCCGCTTCCAACAAGACGAAAACTTCGTTCATTGTGCCCACTGTTGGACGCTACGGCACTCTTGGGCATCGGCGGGCGCCTTGAGAACTCAAACTTGGAATATGATGCAAGGCATCCGTTATTGTTGCCTAAACGCCACCCAGTCACCGCAGCTATGATCACATATCATTTGGAATTTCTTCATGCTGGTCCGCAATTCCTACTAGCAACACTCCGCCAGCGATACTGGCCCAACGGAGGTCTCAAGGCTGTCTCAAATATCATCAAAAGGTGCGTGCGCTGCTTTCGAATGCGACCTAAATTTCTGGAGCTAGTCAAGGCCCCGCTACCAGCTGAGCGTGTGCAGCCAAGTCCAGTTCACGTAACTGGCATCGACTTTTGCGGTCCTTTGTACGTCAAATCAACAAAATGCTACATCTCAATTTTTATAGTTTTTATAGAGTTGGTAAAGGACCTGTCCACGTCATCGCTTATCGCTGCCTTGAAGAGATTCATCAGCCTTCGAGGGAAACCGCATACAATATGGACAGACAACGCCACAAATTTCGTGGGTGCTCGAAATGAGCCGAATGACTTGAAGATACTCACGCCTGAGCACTTCATCTGGGGCAAAGCCAATGCTACTATCGACGAGCCAGACATAACTCACCTAAGCATAGGTCGCCTCAGCCGTTGGCAGCGAATATGTCACATGCAGCAATAATTTTGGAAGAAATGGAGTACATCGTATTTGTCGTTGCTCCAAGAGCGCGGGAAACGGTGATTGTGCTGCTCAAGGAGTAGAATACACCACCACTCAGGTGGCCGCTTGGTCGAGTCGACAGCGTCATCACTGGTGACGACGGCATTGTGAGAGTAGCAGTCATTAGTACACAAACGGACTCTTTTGTTTTGCTGCAAGAGTTTCTGTTATTGCCTAAGATTTTGCTGAGTCGGCTTGCCGACCATAACATTGTGGCGTGATGCGAGTTTTGGCTTAGCTTAAGTAAAACTTTCTGTGCATTAAGTTTCTTTAGTTTTGAATTCAGCGCTCTTCCAAAAAGTCGCTTCAATATTCACTCTGGCACTTGGCCGTTAAATAATTTGTTTTATTGTCTGAGCCCGAGGCCAGCAATAAGAGGCACAGTCGCCTCTCAACCTAATCTTCAGCCACTACAGGACTGAAGGATGTTAATTGGCACCCAACTAGTGGTCGGACTCCACAACCAAAACAAGTAAATCAGCAGCACAGGAGCTGCAACAACCAACAACAATAAAGACAGCAGCGCGGGAGCTGCGAGTGACCAATTTTATAAAGAAAATTTTTTTTGTTTTAATTGAATCATGTAAATGGATACTCTAGCCAAAATCTTTCTTCAAACACAAAATTTTTTTTTATTTTAGTTAGTACTAGTGTGTATTTTATATTGCAACAGATCATATAAAATTTTTTTTTTAAATAATAATAATCAGAACCAAGTTTCTGAAACACGTGAGAGTGACTGCTTTGAGAATTTTAGTATCTATGTGTCTAAAATTGTGCCATAACAATACATACAGTTCTCGTGGTTCAGTGCCGCGACGTAATTCGACCCATCTTTTGACGACCCGTTTTATTTTTCGCGGCCACTGGCCTGCGCATGTCACGGTTCATAGAAACCCTCGTAAGCAGTCTAGCGACTCAGATTCCGACTGTGACATTCGCATCAGAGTCCCGGCTACAAGACTTCTCCCTGCAGTACCCACACCATCAGGTAAAATGGATCCAGATCAGCTTAGGGAAGTAGTAAGGACGGCTATCAGCAATGCCTTAGCCGAACAGGCCGCTGCAAACCAGCAGAGGGAGCAAGCGTTGACTCAAACAATTAATGAGTTAGCTGAACAAATAGGAGCAGCAAACGTTGCCGCCCCACAATAAGTAGCATATGCTGCTATAGGAATTAGAAACGACATTCGCTGTGACGAGCCGCTAGATGCCGTCAAGTGCTTACCTGTGTTTGCAGGAGTACAGGAATCTTATGTATCTTGGAGGCAGGCAGCATTAGCCGCTTACGAGATCTTCAGACCACATAATGGCAGTTCTCGTCATTATCAGGCTGTTATCATCATAAGAACAAGAAGCAAGGGGCCGCGCAGACGCGGTGCTGGCTTCATTTGGTACTGTATTGAATTTTGATGCGATAATAAATCGCCTAGATTTCACATACAGTGACAAGAGACCAATTCATGTCATTGAACAGGAATTAGGTAACTTGAGGCAGGGTGGCCTGTCCCTGCTTCAATATTACCATGAGGTAGAGAAGAAACTCACTCTTCTCACTAACAAAGTTAACATGTCATATGAGCCGGCTTTAGCAAAGGGCCTATGTGAAAAATTCCCAGAGATTTGCCTTCAGCGCTAGCTCCCGCGCAAGAAGTCGGGCAAATCATGAAAGGTACGCATTCGCGGCTAATTTCGCAAGAAGTCTATAAGACAAAGAGCGCAAGCCGCATGCAAAAGCGCAGGTTCACCAACAGGAGAGGCATTCGCAACAAGCCGAAGCAGAAGCTAGCGGTACAAAGAATCCGCACTTTAGCAAGCAAAGCGAGGCCCCAGTGCAGACTGACCAACGAAGCAGCAGGCAGCACAATAATAATGGCGCACCGGTGCCCATGGAGGTCGATCGTTCCTTCTCAAGGGTCTTGCAGCCCACTCAGGTCCCTGCTTACGCGAATAGGAAGCACCCCGCATCTGACCGCACAGGCGGTCAGAGAAATCAGCAGAGGTTTAATCACGTCACGCAAGACGCGGGACAGGGGGCAGAGGCGTATGCTGATGCCGCCTCCAGCGCAGCGGCACAAATCAATGACGATGCTAGTTATGACTCTGATGCCCTCAATTTTTTAGGAGCAAATCCCTGCTACCTGTCATCAGACGAAGAGTAGTAGGGACTCACATGCGATTCCTCATAGGCACGGGCGCGGCCAAGAATTTCATTCGGCCATATGAAGGGTTGACCGCCCGCTCGGTAGAGTCCCCCTTCAAAATTCATTCCATTCACGGCGAGACACAAATTACACACAAATGCTTTGTTTCAATGTTTGGGTTAAAGGCAACCTTTTTTATTCTGCCGGACTTGTCAACTTTTGATGGGATTGTAGGCCTTGACCTGCTAAAGCAGGCAGCTGCTTCGCTTTGTCTAGCTTCAGGACAACTTAAGTGGGGTACGGAGGTCGAACAAATCACCTTCCACACGTGCAAAAATGTAAATTTCATAAATGTAGACTGCGCACAGGCATCCCCATTAGCTAGAAGTTCTTTTTTGAAAATGCTGAAGACCAGACAAAAGGCCTTTGCAGACCCAGACGAGGCGTTGCCGTATAACACATCAGTCGTGGCTACCATTAGGACCACAGATGAGCAACCGATCTATGCCAAGCTTTACCCATATCCAATGGGAGCAGCTGATTTCGTTAACAAAGAAATCAAGGATCTGCTATAATGCAAAAGTCCGTCTCTCCCTACAATAACCCAATATGGGTAGTAGACAAGAAGGACACTGATGAAGCAGGCAATAGAAAAATGAGGTTGGTAATGGACTTTCGTAAACTTAACGAAAGAACCGTGCCTGACAAATACCCTATGCCAAATATATCAATGATATTGGGGAATTTGGGGAGAGCCAAATTCTTTTCAAAATTAGACCTCAAGTCTGGTTATCACAAGATCATACTCGCTGAACGCGACCGTGAAAAACCTCTTTCTCTGTGAACGGGGGGAAATACGAGTTCAAAAGACTCCCCTTTGTATTAAAGAATGCAGCAAGCATCTTCCAAAGAACCATCGACGACATACTGCGAGAGCAGATTGGCAAATTTTGCTATGTTTATGTCGATGACGTAATCATCTTTTCAGAAGATGAGGAATCCCACATTAAACACGTGGGGTCCTAAAAAGCTTACACGAAGCAAACATGAGGGTCTCAGTCGAAAAGTCACGTTTTTTAAGAAAAGCGTGAACTTTCTTGGTTTCATAGTCACCAGCACTGGCGCCACGACGGATCCTGAAAAGGTCAGGGCAATACAGGAGTATCCAGAACCTAAAACACTGTTCGAGGTCAGATCATTTCTAGGCCTCGCAAGTTATTACAGATGTTTCATTAGGGACTTCGCCGCAATAGCAAGACCCATCTCGAATATCTTGAAAAGTGAAAATGGAAAAGTCAGTAAGCATAGGCCCAGAAATATAAAGGTTCAATTCTCTGAAGTGCAGCAAAGGGCGTTTCAGAAGTTGCGCGATATTTTGTCATCCGAGAATGTAATGCTCGGGTACCCCGATTTTAAGAAGCCATTCGATCTAACGACCGATGCTTCGGCTCACGGCATAGGTGCAGTTTTGTCTCAACAGGGTCGTCCTATAACAATGATTTCAAGAACATTGAAGGACAGCGAGGTTAACTATGCAACAAATGAGAGAGAGTTATTAGCCATCGTATGGTCACTTGCCAAGTTAAGGCACTATTTGTATGGGGTGAAAGACATTTATATTTTCACTGACCATCAACCCTTAACCTTCGCAGTTTCGGAATCCAATCCAAATGCGAAGATTAAAAGGTGGAAAGCGCGCATTGACGAGTCTAATGCACGTATCTTCTATAAGCCTGGCAAGGACAATCTGGTTGCGGATGCCTTGTCAAGACAGCAGCTCAACGCTGTAAATGAACAAGAAGTTGAGTCCTGCGCAGCAACGATCCACAGTGAGGTATCTCTCATCAACACCATTGAGACAACAGACAAACCCTTGAATTGTTTTCAAAACCAAATAGTGCTAGAAGAGGCGCGTTTCTCCTTAAAACGAAGTTTTATTCTTTTTGGAAATAAGAAACGCTACTTGATCAGCTATACTTGCATTGAATCGCTGCTAGACGAGCTCGAAGATGTAAATGTAAATGCTCTCTACTGTAATTTACACACGCTTGCAATGATACAAGATGCATTGGTTCGAAGATACCCGGCCACATCTGGCACTGCAAAAATCGCGTAGTGGACGTATTTGCGGTTGGAGGAAGAAGGGAAATCCTCACAGCCGAGCATAATAGGGCCCATAGGTCTGCACAGGAAAAAATTAAGCAGTTACTCTCAGAGTACTACTTTTCAAAGATGGCAAAAATAGCCAATGAAATATTACAAAATTGCTAAACATGTGCTAGGCCTATATATGATAGACACCTCAAAAAACAAGAGCTTGGGGAGACACCGATCCCCTCACTGACAGGAAATATATTCTCACTTGCATCGACAAGTTCTCTAAGCTTGCTATTGTCCAACCGGTCCCTTCAAGAACCATTGTGGATCTGAAGCCAGATTTAATGCAACTAATTTTTTTCCAAAAGCCAGATCCATTTACTATGACAATGAACTGTCATTAAATTCAGAGACCATCGTGACTTTGCTCGCATACAACTATGGTGGTGGGCAAACCTCTTTAAAAAAGAAAAAAAAAAGTTGCTAAAAAGAAAGAAAACAACTTCATTTCACAGGCTTGGATCCATATTACTCCTTTCCTTATCAGTGGCTTCGGCGCATGTCACCGACTACTCGCGTGCCAAGTGCATTCCCATCGTCGACGCTGAAATCGTAATATGGCAAACCTCTCAGAGTACGTGCGAATGGTGGAAGAAACGGTCAAATTAATTTACATGTTCCCGCTATCCCACATGAAAAAACTTCTAAGTGTGGACACGGCACATCTACAAGACCTATTGGAGGCGTTAGGCACACACCATAGAGTCGCCAGAAGCTTAGATTTCCTAGGATCCTTACTGAAGGTTGTGGCGGGTACACCCGATGCCGGTGATTTAGAGCAGACTAGGTTCACTGAAAGGCAACTAATAAATGCCAACAATTGACAAATAGAAATAAACACTAGAGTTCAAGACCAGCTTAACCAGTTAACAATCACTGTCAATAAAATTCTCAAGATAACCAAAAACTCACAAGTTGACACTAGCCATTTATTTGAAACACTACTGAATAGAAACAGAATGCTGATGATGGAGTTGCAAAATTTTATGCTTGCTATTACTCTTGCGAAGGCTAACATTGTTAGCCCAAACATTTTGGACCACTCAGATTTGAAATCAATTTGGCTAGAGGAACCCACCAACACCCCCATAGGAGATCTTATGTCCGTTGCGTCCGTTAAAGTTCTTCAATCCATTAACACTATACATTTTATAATTAAATTCCCAAAGATTAAAAAAGCTTGCAGAAAAATTACGATTTATCCTGTCGTCCACAAAAACTTCATATTGCGATTGTTTGACAACGTCATAGCCGAATGCGATGGAGAAACCCACACACTGCAGAGTTGCGCCGCTTAACCTGGAGCCACATTTTGTCGTCTGGCATTAGAGAGTTCATGTGCCAAAGAGCTCCATGCATCTGGATCTGTGGATCTGCATCCAGCCGAGCAACCTGGAAATAATCACCCATGTAGATGACGGAATCATCATCCTCAACGACGGGTCCGCAAGAATTCAGGTGGACAACGGCACTGAGATCCAGGTACAAGGTACGCATCTCATCACGTTCGGAGACCGAGTCGCAATTAACGGGACTCTGTTTTACAATCACAACAACGTACGCAATATAGTCCCGGGTATTGCCAATTCTCCCTTGCAGAACATCACTGCCAGCCAAGATGTCCGCAGCCTCCCTTACCTTCATCGTTTGACTGAACGTAATTTGGAGGTGATACAGCAATTCAAGAAAGACGACGGAACTGATCAAGCTTATCGTGTGGCATTCATCATTGGAGCCATATGCTGTGCTTTAATCTGCATTGGCCTCACTCTTTGGCGGATCATCGACGCAAAGAAGTCTGCGAAGCAGTTACGAGAAGTCGTCGCCGGGATTGGGTCGGCCGAGGACGGCCTTATAATTAAAGGGGGAGTAGTTAACACATAATATTTAATATAGGATATTTCATAAGTTATAATCAACCCTCGCTATCGCGTGCTTCATAAGTTAAGGAACAGCCCCCGCAATTGCGACACTGCATACTTTGTATCAGCGCGCAATAGCTGCAATGGTCAGCGGCGGTAACCGGACACTTTTGTTTTGCTGCAAGAGTTTCCGTTATTGCATAAGATTTTGCTGAGTCGCCTTGCCGACCATAACATTGTGGCGTGATGCGAGTTTTGGCTTAGCTTAAGTAAAACTTTCTGTGCATTAAGTTTCTTTAGTTTTGAATTCAGCGCTCTTCCAATAAGTCGCTTCAATAAATATTCACTCCGGCACTTGGCCGTTAAATAATTTGTTTTATTGTCTGAGCCCGAGGCCAGCAATAAGAGGCACAGTCGCCTCTCAACCTAATCTTCAGCCACTACAGGACTGAAGGATGTTAATTTATATATATATATATATACATATATATATATATAATATATATAAATAATATACAACTTCATTCTTGTTTATCCAGGAGTTGTGCTCATCAGAGAACCCCAATCATTTAACACATACCTTATAACATTTCATGTGTTTGGGAAAGGGAGTTTTCTTTAATTCGTGAGAATAGAGTCCTTTAAGTGCCGTTCCTTGATAATCTTCATATATATATATGTTTTTCACTTGGGAAATTTTAAAAATTTCTGCCGTCCAATTCGGAGTATATCCCTTCTCAAAGATATGTTTGTACTTGCTAATGCAATATTTTTTTTTTACTGCAGACTGAATCGTTCAACTATGGCGGCTTTTAACACATTATATGTTGAGTAATGAGTAATAATAAATTTATTCATTAAGTGCTTAAAGTTCTTGTTAAAAAATTCTTTTTCATCATCCGTTTTCAAATTTTTATTATGGGGTCGGAGATGCTTCCTTCTGCCTGTTACATACATTTGCATTTTGCACAAATACAATGTACCCTTATACCCAGTTTATTTCCGATAATCGATAACTTACTCCGTTTCCAAGCAATCGATAAAAATCGATATCAATATCCTTATTTTTGGGCAATTTTGGTAAATAATAAGAGCTAGAGTCAACGAACTAGACATATAGCTTCTAAAATAGAATATATATATGCATTTGATGTTGGTAGAAGAGGGTTCAGGGTATCCCCTAGTCGGGAGCTCCCGACTAAAAACTCTTACTTGTTTTTATTTTAAAGCTTTTATCTGTGGAAATGTTCGAATTGTTCAGCTTCTTAATTATTTTGTTATAAGTTTGTTCTGTTTTAGCTATATTAACAGATAATGGTCTTAAAGATTAAGTAGCCATTTTTAGATTGGGTTAGATTGATTTCTAAGCTTTGTGGTTGGACTTCTCGGATGATGGTGCTTATTAGGAAAAACAGTAAATATGCTGTCAGTTTAAGTTTGGTTTTCTTAGCCAGTTGATCTGAAATTATCGTATTTGCTAATATTAATTTTCTTTTTAATTCTTTTAAATTTAAATAGATTTGTAATGTATAATTTTTCTACCACTATTAGTTTCTACGTAATGCTTATCATCTATTTGTTTGAGGTTTCCTGTTTTCTTGAATGGGGTTGTAGTTTTAGATCTTACTAGGGGTGATTCTTTAAATCTAGTGTCTATTTCAAACTCTTGGCGTTTTTCATTTAAATTTATTATTTTATTATGTTTATTTTATTGGGTATTATATGCGGGTGTTCCGGCATATATGAAGATATCGGCCGGTGTTCTACCAGTTGTATTATGTTTTGTCTTATGATTATACGTATAAAGTATCGTTTCAAAATTTGTTAATTTATTTTCTGGATCGCATTCGCTGTTAATTATTATTAACTTCTCGTTAACTGTTTTGCGAAATCTCTCAATATCAGAAAGTCAATTTTTACTAGTAGTTATAGTTATTTGGAACTTTTCGGAGTGTAACCATAGTTGGAGTGCTGCGCACAATAATGCTGAATCCTTATCTGCTTTGATTTCTATTGGTTAAACCATTAGGTTGAAAATTTGGAGGATTGCTCGTTTTGTTTCGAGCCAATCTCTGCTGTTTATCTCTATTAATGCTGCGTAAATGTCTATGCAAGATATATAAACTGTCTATTGTCAATGATATAAAAATCCATGACGCATTTCTCTCGGGGGTTACACGTTTCTGGAGTCGTTTGAAAAGGAAGTTTAGTATTTCTATATTCTGTTTTAGATATATTGCATGTTTCGCTTTCGTTTGTGATAATTTGTATCAACTTAAGGTGGTCAGGGTAACACTATTTTTCTTTAAAAAGGGCTGTGACCTTTTCTATACCTGGATTCAATAAGTCCTTATGACTTTTAAGGATGATATCCTTGAGGTTTGCATAGGTTTGGACATCTATAACTTGTTTAGTTGATTTCATCACTTTTCTTAAGTTATTTGGGCTGATAATTTCAACATAGGCTTTTTGGAAAATAATGAAGTCTGATTATGGAAGTAAATTATACTTTTCCCAATGCACAGATATTCTTTAATCATTTCTTTAGCGTATTCATTGGTCATTTCCTGATAAGAAATTTTAATTTTTATTTTGTGAAAGTCGTGTATAGTTTCTACTGTGTTAATATTAGCTTTTATGAACTCCAATTGCCTGTTATAATAATTAATAGATCTTTCTGTGATAGGAATATGGTTTTCATTGTCTTCCTGTGATCTGTGTATGGTTGCGGCTATGTTATCTGAAGTTTCGCCTAATAAATTTTCCTCTATTTCAATTCGTGATAAAGCGTCTGCTATATGATTTTCTTTTCCGGGTACATATTTGATATGGTAATCAAACTCATTTAGCTTGATTTTCCACCTTTATAGTTTCATTTTTGGTTCTTTCATTTTCTACCGAATAGATAGGACCTGAAGTATTTGGTGGCCCAGACATTAGCTAGGAGTTCTTTTTCTATTGCCGAATAATTAATTTCGTGTTCATATAGTGTTCCGCTTGCGTAGCAGATTGGTTTAGCAATATTACTGGCATCTGTAGTTAGTGAAAATAGTTTCTCTAAATTGGGATATGCAAGTATCGGGTCGGACATTATAAGTAATTTTAACTGTTCAAATGATTCCGTGTCTCTATTGCTTATAATATTTTCATTTTTTTTTAGTTTTGCTGTAATTGTTTTTGCCATTTTCGCAAAATTTGGGATGAACTTTCGGTAAAATCCGGAAAGTCCTAAAAATGATTTGATTCCCTTCGTTGTGTTAGGAAATTTTTGAATGACCTCAATTTCGGCAGGGTTAGGTTCTATATCTTCAGTTAATAACACTGAACTGAAACCAAAAGATTGTTCATTCAGCGTTGGAACGTTGCAGGTGCATTTTTCAAACCATTCGAGTGTACTCGTTTTGTCGATTTTTAGTTGAAAAACTTGAACTTTCGTCCATTTTGATTTGTTGAAAGCCCTTGGCGAGTAAAATACTGACATTTACAGAGTTTGTCTAATACACTATATATTGGTGGTATAGTGTATTTGTCATAAGTCCTTACGTCGTTAAGATTTCGATAGTCAATGACTATCCTGAATTTTTGTTTGCCTGATGCATCCCTCTTTTTGGGTATGATCCAAATTGGCGAACAGTAAGGGGATTTCGACTTGCGAATTATCCCTTGTTTGATCATAACTTTGATCTGGTTTTCGACTTCTTGATCGAATGTTTGAGCATATTTGTATGGTTTTTTATAAACCGGATCTTCGTGTATGGCTTGGATGACATGTTTAACCGTACTTGTGAAGGTCAAATTTTCATCTTCTCGGTATTGGATATCACCAAATTCATGTAAGATGTTTGTTAGTTTACCTTTCTCCTCATCGTTTAGATGATCAAGGCGGAATTCGTTGAACTCTGAGAGTTCGTTGTCATGGCGAACACAAATTCGCCATCTGATGGGGCGGAACGAGGTACTCAATTATTGACTCATTCGCTGCCAATTCGATTTTCGAATTGTCTTGCATGGTAAATGTATATTCATTTATCCGTATGGTTTTATCCTTGTAGTCTATTAGGGCTTGAGTACTCTCTAAGAAATCTCTACCTAATAATACGTCATAATGTTGTAAAAATTAAGTAAAGCAAATATCTGATTTGTGGTTCAAAGTTTGCTGGGTTTCAGCGAATTCCTTTTATTTAATACTTTTGTACCATTTATTGTTCGAACTTCCAATTGGCAAGTTCTTATGGGGAAATTTAGAAAATTTTCTTTCATTAAGTTAATAGACGACCCCGTGTCTCTTACACATTTTAGGATTTTATTATTAATGGTTAGTTTGATAAAGGGGTTGGTTCTTCATCGGTTTCTGACTCCGAGGCAGTTTGAAGAAAATTTTCGGACGTGTCCCTTTTCATTTGACCACTACCGATTTAGCGTTGCCTTTTTGTTGGCGGATTGGGGGCGGATAAATGTTTTTAGTGATTTTGGTAATTAAGCGGGTTTTTAGGAAATCGTGTCCGACTATGTGAAAATCGTGTGGAATGACATATTTTCTGGTATATACTTCTACGAATGCTAAACCTTCCCCGATTCCAGATATTTGAGTTATATGCAATAGCAATAGGGTAAATACTTTACCTGTTTTTTCGTCATTTATCTTAATGTGTGTACCTGTGTGTACTTTGGTGTTTTTTGTTGCATATCTTAAGGATTTTGTTGGTTTTCTGAGTTAGTCTCAGTAACTCGGACATTATTGTTGTGGCCTCAATTCGAGTTCCCACGGCATATAAAGTTTCCTCTATTTTGACCTTGTCCTCTATTGTTATTATGTATGGCTGTTGTTGTATGGTCGCCCTCCATAATTACCTCTACCGCAGTTTGCACTACGATGAGAGTATTTTTGCAATAAAGGACAGTATTAGTTTGTCCGGTTGCTTCTGTGCAACTATCGACAAACTTTGATATAGCATCATTCATGTTATGGAATGTGCCTGCCTGTATGATAAGTTTTACCTTATCTATAGTGCAGTTCTTGATCATGGCTTTTACAGCTTTTGCTGTGCTGTATTTGGTGACTAAATCTGAAGCTGTCGAATGAAGCTGAATGTGAAAGGAATATTGTTATATTATACCTTCCCGAAATTCGTTTAATTATTTCCCTTAACGTGCTTAATAGGTGATATTTTAATATTGCGATATTGTAGGAGTCTATAAAAATTTTAAAGTGCTTTAACTTTGTCTCGTTTGAGACAGGTGCGCTTTTGTTAAGGCACTTGAAAGATTTATTAAACTCCTCACGTTGTTCCCTAAGAATGGTAACGATTTGCGTCAATAATAATGTCATTCGGTCCTAAAATTGAGTGTTTTAATTGTTGGTCTTACGTATATTTAAGCAGCTGCTTAGACCTTGTCTTAGTCGACTCATGTAACACTATCTCAGTGATTTTTTATGGAGAAGACATATTTTCAGAAGAATGTTTCGGAAGCTATTACAATGAGAATTGTTAGCAGTATGCTTGTTAACTGCACGTGGGGAGAATCGGATGGTCGTCAATAATATTACATTAATTAGACAATATTATTCCACACTCTATTTTGAAACATGAATAGAGTGGGCTTGTTGTTGTGCCACATCTTTTTATATATTCGGATTCGAACTCATATACTAATATGAATTCTCTATGCCTTTGCAAAATTTGGCTCGCATACGAAAGACTGTGTAGGGGTTGTATACTTTGCTAATTTTGTCTTCAATCATGACTAATTTATGTACATAATTGTTGAGACACCTAATGAAACTAACGAGGCATTTATTACTGTTAAGTTTTCTGTTTTATTTTTTTATTTGAATGTAAAAAATAGTTTTTCCAAGTTTTGTAAATAATATCTTTTTCTTTTTACTTTCATAAATTTTCTTAAGTTTTTATTTAAATTTTGAAATTTTTTTTTGATAATCTAAGTTTTAAAATGAGCCTATTGTAACCTACATGCAATTATACATCCGGTGTTGCAGTTGGAAAAAGTCGGTTAGTTGTACATATGATTGGCTTACATGTTTTTCGTTACACAATTCTATGCCAATCATATGGTATATAGCCTAGCAGAGGTTAGCAGTTTCCAAGTTGCACTTTGAGGGTGCTTCAACTTGTTTGTAAGAATTTAAAGTAAAGGCTAAGTGGGGCATTCGCATTCCTGCAGCCCTTTTTGCGTTACTTCGCACCATTGCGAAGTTGTTTATTTAGCTCGTCGATACGCTCTTGGCAGCGTTGTCGGTCTTCCGCGTTGGTGAAGGTTTTCTTATCCGTCCACAACGCTTCGTCTCCTTTGGTGGTTTCTTCACTTGTCTTGCCCTGTACTCAGCTACTGTGAATGGGCGGGGTCCATCTTTTGGATACACCTCTAAACCTCAGCAAGGCTCGGTGCATCCCTTTGCTCAACAGGAGCACTATCCTCTACGCTGACGGAATCCACGTTGTTGGTTTAAATGTAAAGTTGATTTAAATTTGTTATATTCTGGGTTTTCTGCTGCAGTAGTCCGGGGCCTATGGGCTCAGGCTTTGCCGGTGCTGGTCATCGCACAGGTCAATTCCGATAGTTGCTACGACTGCGGAGAGGTTATATTATATACTTATATATGTGTGTACAGCATTAAGAGCCATGCAGAGAGAGAGTATGTCATGTGCACTTATCTATTGTAGTGCGCAGCCGGCGTGGGAAACGCTGACGCTGCGTTATTACCTATACACATATATGTGTGGTCATATTTTATATGTATGCACTTAAAATGTTCATATGTAAGCACTGCAACAAAGTGTTACAGTGTGACAGTTAGATGTATATTGACTACAGTGTGTACTCTATATGTGCGCATATCACACCCTTGTCAATAGCTTATCAGCTGCTCTAACCACTTGCATAAACCTTTTCCCTTGAGCAACATATATGCTCACTAACACAGGCATATGCAAGGTACTCACTCTCCCTCTCTTTGTAGCTGTTAACCAATAACAGCATATACATGCATACATAGGCTAAGCGAAATACTTTACTTTGAATAAATTAACTCTAGAAACCCAAGTCTATAACAACTGCCGTCGTAACTTGGACATTGAAACATCCCGTATTCTGAGTGAGTAGAGAATGAGTGTTATGGTTCATAAACGCGGTGGCTTAAAAAAATAAAATGAATAAAAGAATAGCGCACCTAAGGTGGCTGCTATACACAAAACAACCAACACCCGCATGGTCTCAGAAGTCACAAAATGAGCTCGACTATCTGTGCGAAGACCAGCACCGGTACCGCCACCACAACAAGCTTTGCCATCGGAATAAGTGCGAGAGGCACGCCGCCACTTGAGCATACGAGGGAGCATCAGCGTGCCACATCCGGCGACGCCCAGCTGATGCAACGATGACCAACAGTTGCAGCTATATCCTTATTATTATCCCGATTAGCAGCATAGCCCGTAAAGATATGCGAAATGATAGTATTTTGTGTTATTATAAATAAAAACATGATATGAATTTAAAATCATTATATCATTTTTTGTAAGGAATTTTAATTAAAATGGGTTCGAACGAATCCAAAGTTGAAAAATCAGCCGCAAATGTTATAAATAACGTAAAAATAATTGACCATAAAGAAAATTTAGAAAATATTACTATTTTGCTAATTATAATTACTTCAGTATCTCTTGTATCACTAGCATTGAAAGTGTATGCAATGCATACAAAGAAAATTAAGAAACGCTATAGCAGTAGAGCAGATAAGGTATGAATATATTTGAATATGTAAGATATAGAGGCAATCATTAGGTTTACGTATAGAGATGAGCCAAACTTTCGTACTCACGCACTAAACGTACTGCGATTACATAGAGATTTTTTAAAAGTGTGTGGTTTCGAATAAGAATACATGGACATGTTCAATACTCATATGGGTCCATTGATACATTGTTCAAAAATCGTAAAGGGAATCATACTAAGTACGTTGCCATATGTCTCAGTAAAACTAGTAACTGAAGAACACCCAATTTTGGGACCAGCAACGATACTAATGGTGCGACTGCATCGATAGATATCTATTATAATAATATTGAATAGAGTATATTAGTGAAAAATATCATTGACTTCAAAGACCAATTTGACAAGTCATATAAATGCATCAATAAAGGCATACCTATAAAGGTAGAACACTAATGTACCATGTACAAATATTGATAAAACAATATAACAATATAGTACATGCAGTAGATTCCATTAAAGATAAACTAACACAAGAACATGGCAAACAATGCCTTGGTGATACAATCCTTAAATACAAGATTGAAAAGCATTGGCATTAGACAGAATATCATAATAAACGTTCCAGAAGATGTATTTTTACCGGCAAAGTTTGAACCAAACCAGCTGCAAGATCTGAATGAGTCGAAGCCAATTACCGATATATATGTCGATATCGACATTGACAACACAATGGCCCAAACAGCTATAACTTTTCTCAAACAAGCCTCATCGCTCTTGCCAGAGTTTGATGGAAAGGCAGAAAACTTACAAAGCTTCAAAGATGCTTTGAGTCTTATAGACTCACTAAAAGAAGATCATGAAGCAACAGCTGTCAGCCTTATAAAAACAAAACTTAAAGGCCATGCAAGAAATCTAATAAGTAATGAGCAGACAATTGCTGCAATCATTACGCAACTGTCAAATGCAGTAAAAGGAGAATCGGTAGAAGTTGTATCTGCCAAGCTACTTAATCTGCAACAGAAAAACAAAACGGCTAACCAATACACCCAAGAGACGGAAAAACTGGCAAAGGCCCTTGAAGGACCGTATATCAGTGAAAGTCTAAGCTAACCATTTGCAAACAAATACAGCACTACAACAGCTGTAAAGGCTATGACTCAAAATTGTTCGATTGATAAGGTAAAACTTATCATGCAGGCAGGCACATTCAGAAATATGAATGATGCCGTCTCCAAATTTGTCAATAGTTGCACGGAGGTTACAGGTCAAAGTACCACTGTCCTGTATTATCAACGAGGTGCAAATCATAATAATAGAGGAGGTCGAGGTTATAATTTTAGCAGAAATTACAACCACAACAATTACAACCGAGGCGGTAATAACAACAACAACTACAATAATAACAACAGACAGAGAGGCCAAAATAGAGGAAACTCTAGAGGCCGTGTCAACTCGAACCGAGAGAAACCAACAATCCCCTTTAGATACACAGAATTAATAAAGGTTCATTCAATAAACTCAAATCTGAAGTCTCCTTTTATAATGTAGAATCAGGAAAAAAACTGGTATTGTTAATAGATACAGGTGCAGATATTTCAAATTTAAAAGAAGATTCTGATGTCTTCAACGACATCCAGTTGAATAACACTGTTCACGCCAGTTCAGTGCTAGTGTAAGCACAGCATTGACTGAGCCTCACTCAGTGTGAGAGACTCACTCAGTGAGACAGACTCACTCACTGAGAGAGACTCACTCACTAGTTTGATCCCAGATGCGCTCAGCACTCTCCTTGTGGTCTCCTTTCCACCTCCATTACTCCAACCAAAAATATGTAAAATCACTTAACCAGCAGAGTTTGTTACATGCAGCAGAAAATTCTAATAAAGTGCTTTTTCACCAATAACAATCGATTATTTATGTGACGCCACCCCCACAAACATTGGTGCTTCGAGCCGGATATATATATAAACCGATCGCCCCTACACAAGTTTTTTGGCAAAGATAAGTAAATAAAAAATTTGCTTTCTATATATATTCGGCAATATCCGCCATATTTTTCCGCCATATTTTTTTCTTTAAGAAAACTGATTGCAATTTTCTGAATACATATATTATATATATATACAAATATATATAAATTATCCGACCACAAAACTAAAAACAGTTTAGTTAAATTTTGTGTTAGTTACTTCCAACTACAAAAGAAATTCACTTCAACATTTTTTGTATGTACATACGTACGCACTCGTGCACTTTCCTAACTATAAAAAAAAAAATTTTTTTTTTTAATTAGGTGTCCGCACTTAATCCAACAATTTGCTTCACAATATTGTTTCCTAATTAATATTGTTAATTCATGTTCTTGGTCCGATACACAAACATACACCAGGTTCACCAGCACGTATTGTACATACATACACACATACATACATATATTTAATCCGAATATAACTGCCCATATGCATTTTGAATAGACACTATATTTAAGCTTATTATTTAATAAACATAAACACAAAATCCAATTCATTCTCTTAACTTATAATTTATTGCACCTTGTATTACTTAATAAAAATAAACACAATCAATTCAATTCTTAATTTAGAATTGTGCATAGTGCAAACGAATATAATTGTGCAACCACATAGTACATACATCCGATAAATAAATCCATAAATTATATGTACTATGTGTGTCCACATATAATATTTTTTAGTGCACATTCCACAGCAATATTATAACACAGCAATATTATAGTAATAAATTGCAATTTTAACCGGCGTATGTGCGGATGTACACACCTCACACATATGTAAAAACCACAGCTGCCGATCCGTACTCCAATTACACGTTTTTTTGCAATTGCACACATTCCCAAACAATTACTCTTGTTCCGAGACGCACCAAATAAAAACACAACAATCATAATTAATAGATTAATAATACTACTAATTTATTGTAAATAAACAAAAACACTACACACTAACTTCGAAGTTCTACATTTGTCAGCGGTGAGTAAAAATAAACCAACCGTTACCGTATTCAAAGACTAATATAATAATAAAATTATCGAAAACGAGCATCGAATTCTTTATTATTATTTACCGTGTTGAATAAATAATCGTATTTTTTAAATTACCAAGTCAAATTAATTTATTAATTAAATTAATTAAATCAAATAAATTTTGATTTTAAACAAAATTATTTAAATATTCCGCAATCTCAATCGAATTATAAGCTCGATTATTTACCTGTACCGGCATTCCAGTGTTTCTTTGTTTTAAGCATCGCAGCCTCTACTACTAGAAACGAGCACCTTTGTTTTCCTACCCAAACGCTTCCGCCTAGTATGCCAACTGGCTAAGGGGAAGAAACAAAGCATCAATTAGCAGTTCTGTCCGCAAGCACCTCCAGAACTTCTCCGTTTCCAACAGCAGCCCTTAGAGTCGAAAGGGAAACATCGTCCCGGACTAAAAGCGAATCATCCGCATCCACGCCAAGGGGAACTGTTAAGGCACCTCTTAGTTCGAGGCCAAGTCCACTGATAAAAATCAGTCGCCCGCCGTCCAAAGCTAAAAGCGGAGCATCCCTGACCACTGCAGTCGGACGCACTTAGGCAACCATTAGCACAAGATCTAGTCTGATTTCCACGCGAGCTAATACCAAAACGACCCAAAATATGACAGACGCGGCCTTAATCAAGTTTATTGCTGACACTGATGAAAAAACACTCCTGGAGGCTCTGACCCGTCTCTCTATACGTGCCAGGTCAATCGGGACCAAGTGCGAGCCTTGTGGGACAAGGTTGAAAAAGAGTACGAGGTCGGCTCAACAATAATCTCGGAAGCCGGTTCACTGGAAACCATTTCAGTTATGCAGTTCAAGTACGACTATTGTTACATGGTATATGAGAGATCCGGTTTTATACCTTCAGTTAATAACAACTGAACTGAAACCAAAAGATTGTTCATGCAGCGTTGGAACGTGTTAAGATTTCGATAGTCAATGACTATCCTAAATTTTTGTTTGCCTGATGCATCCCTCTTTTTGGGTATGATCCAAATTGGCGAACAGTAAGGGGATTTCGACTTGCGAATTATCCCTTGTTTGATCATAACTTTGATCTGGTTTTCGACTTCTTGATCGAATGTTTGGGCATATTTGTATGGTTTTTTATAAACCGGATCTTCGTGTATGGCTTGGATGACATGCTTAACCGTACTTGTGAAGGTCAAATTTTCATCTTCTCGGTATTGGATATCACCAAATTCATGTAAGATGTTTGTTAGTTTACCTTTCTCCTCATCGTTTAGATGATCAAGGCGGAATTCGTTGAACTCTGAGAGTTCGTTGTTATGGCGAACACAAATTCGCCATCTGATGGGGGCGGAACGAGGTACTCAATTTTTGATTCATTCGCTGCCAATTCGATTTTCGAATTGTCTTGCATGGTAAAGGTATATTCATTTATCCATATGGTTTTATCCTTGTAGTCTATTAGGGCTTGAGTACTCTCTAAGAAATCTCTACCTAATAATACGTCATAATGTTGTAAAAATTAAGTAAAGCAAATATCTGATTAGTGGTTCAAAGTTTGCTGGGTTTCAGCGAATTCCTTTTATTTAATACTTTTGTACCATTTATTGTTCGAACTTCCAATTGGCAAGTTCTTATGGGGAAATTTAGAACATTTTCTTTCATTAAGTTAATAGACGACCCCGTGTCTCTTACATATTTTAGGATTTTATTATTCATAGTTAGTTTGATAAAGGGGTTGGTTCTTCATCGGTTTCTGACTCCGAGGCAGTTTGAAGAAAATTTTCGGACGTGTCCATTTTCATTTGACCACTACCGATTTGGCGTTGCCTTTTTGTTGGCGGATTGGGGGCGGATAAATGTTTTTAGTGATTTTGGTAATTAAGCGGGTTTTTAGGAAATCGTGTCCGACTATGTGAAAATCGTGTGGAATGACATATTTTCCGGTAGATAATTCTACGAATGCTAAACCTTCCCCGATTCCAGATATTTAAGTTATATGCAATAGCAATAGGGTAAAAACTTTACCTGTTTTTTCGTTATTTATCTTAATGTGTGTATCTGTGTGTACTTTGGTGTTTTTTGTTGCATATCTTAAGGATTTTGTTGGTTTTCTGAGTTAGTCTCAGTAACTCGGACATTATTGTTGTGGCCTCAATTCGAGTTCCCACGGCATATAGAGTTTCCTCTATTTTGACCTTGTCCTCTATTGTTATTATGTATGGTTGTTGTTGTATGGTCGCCCTCCATAATTACCTCTACCGCAGTTTCCACTACAATGAGAGTATTTTTGTAATAAAGGACAGTATTAGTTTGTCCGGTTGCTTCTGTGCAACTATCGACAAACTTTGATATAGCATCATTCATGTTATGGAATGTGCCTGCCTGTATGATAAGTTTTACCTTATCTATAGTGCAGTTCTTGGTCATGGCTTTTACAGCTTTTGCTGTGCTGTATTTGGTGACTAAATCTGAATCTAAGTCATCATTAGTTGATGTTGCTCAACTTCTTGTGTATAAATGTTGGCAGTTTTGCTCTTTTGACAATTGAATGGATATTTATTTCAGACTCAGATGGTATAATATCAGCTTGCAGTGAAAGTTGTTTCTTGTCGAATGAAGCTGAATTTGAAAGGAATATTGTTATATTATACCTTCCCGAAATTCGTTTAATTATTTCTCTTAACGTGCTTAATAGTTGATATTTTAATATTGTGATATTGTAGGAATCTATAAAAATTTTAAAGTGCTTTAACTTTGTCTCGTTTGAGACAGATGCGCTTTTGTTAAGGCACTTGAACGATTTATTAAACTCCTCACGTTGTTCCCTAAGAATGGTAACGATTTGCGTCAATAATAATGTCATTCGGTCCTAAAATTGGTTGTTTTAATTGTTAGTCTTATGTATATTTAAGCAGCTGCTTAGACCTTGTCTTAGTCGTTTTCAGAAGAATGTTTCGGAAGCTATTACAATGAGAATTGTTAGCAGTATGCTTGTTAACTGCACGTGGGGAGAATCGGATGGTCGTCAATAATATTACATTAATTAGACAATATTATTCCACACTCTATTTTGAAACATGAATAGAGTGGGCTTGTTGTTGTGCCACATCTTTTTATATATTCGGATTCGAACTCATATACTAATATGAATTCTCTATGCCTTTGCAAAATTTGGCTCGCATACGAAAGACTGTGTAGGGGTTGTATACTTTGCTAATTTTGTCTTCAATCATGACTAATTTATGTACATAATTGTTGAGACACCTAATGAAAC
Organism: Drosophila virilis; assembly: GCF_030788295.1. Taxonomy (NCBI): domain Eukaryota; kingdom Metazoa; phylum Arthropoda; class Insecta; order Diptera; family Drosophilidae; genus Drosophila; species Drosophila virilis. Next base: position 191,902 of record NW_027212854.1, read on the forward strand.
TAACGAGGCATTTATTACTGTTAAGTTTTCTGTTTTATTTTTTTATTTGAATGTAAAAAATAGTTTTTCCAAGTTTTGTAAATAATATCTTTTTCTTTTTACTTTCATAAATTTTCTTAGGTTTTTATTTAAATTTTGAAATTTTTTTTTGATAATGTAAGTTTTAAAATGAGCCTATTGTAACCTACATGCAATTATACATCCGGTGTTGCAGTTGGAAAAAGTCGGTTAGTTGTACATATGATTGGCTTACATGTTTTTCGTTACACAATTCTATGCCAATCATATGGTATATAGCCTAGCAGAGGTTAGCAGTTTCCAAGTTGCACTTTGAGGGTGCTTCAACTTGTTTGTAAGAATTTAAAGTAAAGGCTAAGTGGGGCATTCGCATTCCTGCAGCCCTTTTTGCGTTACTTCGCACCAGTGCGAAGTTGTTTATTTAGATCGTTGATACGCTCTTGGCAGCGTTGTCGGTCTTCCGCGTTGGTGAAGGTTTTCTTATCCGTCCACAACGCTTCGTCTCCTTTGGTGGTTTCTTCACTTGTCTTGCCCTGTACTCAGCTACTGTGAATGGGCGGGGTCCATCTTTTGGATACACCTCTAAACCTCAGCAAGGCTCGGTGCATCCCTTTGCTCAACAGGAGCAGTATCCTCTACGCTGACGGAATCCACGTTGTTGGTTTAAATGTAAAGTTGATTTAAATTTGTTATATTCTGGTTTTTCTGCTGCAGTAGTCCGGGGCCTATGGGCTCAGGCTTTGCCGGTGCTGGTCATCGCACAGGTTAAATCCGATAGTTGCTACGGCTGCGGAGAGGTTATATTATATACTTATATATGTGTGTACAGCATTAAGAGCCATGCAGAGAGAGAGTATGTCATGTGCACTTATCTATTGTAGTGCGCAGACGGCGTGGGAAACGCTGACGCTGCGTTGTTACCTATATACATATATGTGTGGTCATATTTTATATGTATGCACTTAAAATGTACATATGTAAGCACTGCAACAAAGTGTTACAGTGTGACAGTTAGATGTATATTGACTACAGTGTGTACTCTATATGTGCGCATATCACACCCTTGTCAATAGCTTATCAGCTGCTTTAACCACTTGCATAAACCTTTTCCTTTGAGCAACATATATGCTCACTAACACAGGCATATGCAAGGTACTCACTCTCCCTCTTTTTGTAGCCAATAACAGCATATACATGTATCCATAGGCTAAGCGAAATACTTTACTTTGAATAAATAGACTCTAGAAACCCAAGTCAATCACGTGCTTTGTAAAATCTTTATTGAAAACCAAACATTGCATGACGACCGTGACTTGGTCACGCATCCCCGCATGGAGGCAGTTAACCAATTGGAAAAGGAACTTCAGGAACGATCAACGAGAGGCCATCTATAACAACTGCCGTCGTAACTTGGACATTGAAGCATCCCGTATTCTGAGTGAGTAGAGAGTGAGTGTTATGGTTCATAAACGCGGTGGCTTAAAAAAATAAAATGAATAAAATAATAGCGCACCTAAGGTGGCTGCTATACACAAAACAGCCAATAACCGCATGGTCGACAGCTCAGAAGTTACAAAATGAGGTCGACTATCTGCAAAATGAAATTAAGCAGAGAAAACCAAACACCACTACTCACTCAAATATAAAAGCTCTAATAAACCAAACAACTAATAAAGTTACACTCATTGCCGCAACCACCCTACCAAAAGAAAAACGAATGTGCCCACAGGATTGCGAAGGCCCACTCGACAGCCCCTTCTGTGAATATACGTGCAGACACTGCACAGCCAGCACCAAACATTACATCACATCCAACAAATAAACACCTGTGCGAAGGCCAGCACCGGTACCGCCACCGCAACAAGCTGTGCCATCGGAATAAGTGCAGCTATATCCTTAATAACTTATAATTAAATATAAAAAAAAAAGTTTTACAATTGAGCGGAAACAACCTCGCCCGATTATCGAAACCAAAAATCGAAAAGGGAATCATACTAAGTACGTTGCCATATGTCTCAGTAAAACTAGTAACTGAAGAAAACCCAATTTTGGGACCAGCAACGATACTAATGGCGCGACTGCATCGATAGATATCTATTATAATAATATGGAATAGAGTATATTAGTAATAAATATCAATGACTTCAAAGACCAATTTGACAAGTCATATAAATGCATCAATAAAGGCATACCTATAAAGGTAGAACACTAATGTACCATGTACAAATATTGATAAAACAATATAACAATATAGTACATGCAGTAGATTCCATTAAAGATAAACTAACACAAGAACATGGCAAACAATGCCTTGGTGATACAATCCTTAAATACAAGATTGAAAAGCATTGGCATTAGACAGAATATCATAATAAACGTTCCAGAAGATGTATTTTTACCGGCAAAGTTTGAACCAAACCAGCTGCAAGATCTGAATGAGTCGAAGCCAATTACCGATATATATGTCGATATCGACATTGACAACACAATGGCCCAAACAGCTATAACTTTTCTCAAACAAGGCTCATAGCTCTTGCCAGAGTTTGATGGAAAGGCAGAAAACTTACAAAGCTTCAAAGATGCTTTGAGTCTTATAGACTCACTAAAAGAAGATCATGAAGCAACAGCTGTCATCCTTATAAAAACAATACTTAAAGGCCATGCAAGAAATCTAATAAGTAATGAGCAGACAATTGCTGCAATTATTACGCAACTGTCAAATGCAGTAAAAGGAGAATCGGTAGAAGTTGTATCTGCAAAGCTAATTAATCTGCAACAGAAAAACAAAACGGCTAACCAATACACCCAAGAGGCGCAAAACTGGCAAAGGCCCTTGAAGGACCGTATATCAGTGAAGGTCTAAACTAACCACTTGCAAACAAATACAGCTCTACAACAGCTGTAAAGGCTATGACTCAAAATTGTTCGATTGATAAGGTAAAACTTATCATGCAGGCAGGCATCCAGTTGAATAACACTGTTCACGCCAGTTCAGTGCTAGTGTAAACACAGCATTGACTGAGCCTCACTCAGTGTGAGAGACTCACTCAGTGAGACAGACTCACTCACTGAGAGAGACTCACTCACTAATTCGATCCCAGATGCGCTCAGCACTCTCCTTGTGGTCTCCTTTCCACCTCCATTACTCCAACCAAAAATATGTAAAATCACTTAACCAGCAGAGTTTGTTACATGCAGCAGAAAATTCTAATAAAGTGCTTTTTCACCAATAACAATCAAGGATTATTTATGTGACGACACCCCCACAAACATTGGTCCTTCGAGCCGGATATATATATAAACCGATCGCCCCTACACAAGTTTTTTGGCAAAGATAAGTAAATAAAAAATTGCCTTTCTATATATATTCGGCAATATCCGCCATATTTTTCCGCCATATTTTTTTCTTTAAGAAAACTGGCAATTTTCTGAATACATATATGTGGGTTGGGTAAATGCTGTATACCCAAATCCCACTGTGCACAACCAACAGCACAAGAATCCCTAGACAACGAACACGCTAAAAGACGAACGACGAATACACGACGCGTAACAACGAGCAAAGAAGACGGCGAATTCGCAGACGGCGAGTTATCCAAAAACGACGATCAACGAGGACAGTGCAAAGCCACGAGGGCAACGTACTGGACGTAGAGCAGAAGATGTTTGCTCGTTAAGACGAAAAGTTCAACGCTGGACCTGTGTGGTATGAAGGCTGAGAACAAAACGACGAAACGACGTGTTACTTTGATTCGAATGATAATCATCCTAAGCAATACAATTTGTTAAATCAACAATACACTTGTTTATAATAAACTTTTAATATAAAACCCCACATTTTGGGCGCTCGTCCGAGATTGAGCAAGATTGAGCGAGATTGAGCAAGTGTGAGCAAGATTGAGCGAGATTGAGCAAGTGTGAGCAAAAGTGAGCGAGATTGTGCAAGATTGAACAGGAGTGAATAAAGTTGAAAACGATCTTACGTTACAACAACAATTGTGCAAAACAAAAAAAAAAAAAAAAACTATTCAAAAAAAAAAATGTCGTGCCTTAATGATTTAATAAGTGCTAGCTTACGCTCAAGCAAAAAAGGGAGCATAACTGCGTTGCACAAGTTCATCTTTGAAAATGAGGGAGACAGAAATAATCGCAAACGTCTACGCGAATTTTCTGGCTTCGAGTATACAGAAAATGACGCAGAGTATAGTGCGAAGAAGGAATACGCATTGAACAATTTAACGCAGGCTGACCTTGTATCAATATGCAACATTCTAGGTATAGAATATGTTCACGCAGATTTGCATGGACACATTTTTCGTAATCTGATGAAAAACAATTTGATGGAATTCAACGAAGTAGACGAAGAAGCAACTGACGACGAAAATGAAATAGAAGAGGAAGCAGACAACGCTTCATTCCAGACCGCTGACCTTCGAAATAGGGAAAACTCGAAAACTAGGAGAATTGCTGAAAATTACGAAATTGCTCCTCGCTTTGCGATCAGCTTTCGCGACGTGGAAGAGAGCATTCGTTGTTTTGACGGCACAAACACTATTCCAGTAGAAGTGTGGATAGAAGAATATGAAGAGCAGGCAACACTCACGCATTGGAACGATTTCCAGAAGTTTCTGTTCGCAAAAAAGGCACTTAAAGGAATAGCGAAACTCTTCGTATTGAGTGAGAGAGGTTTAAGCACTTGGAACTCTCTCAAACGAGCACTCTTGGCAGAATTCAGTTCAAGTGTAAGCAGCAAAGAAATTCACGAACAGCTCGCGCAGACGAAACGCAGCAACAACGAGTGTGTATTCGAATTCTTTTATAGAATGAAAGACATTGCTTCTCGAGGTAAAATTGCAGATGACGCTTTCATACAGTATTTAATTGACGGAATAGATGAGAGAGGTGGAAACAAATCCATATTATACGGTGCGAAAAATTTAAATCAATTCAAAGAAAAGTTGAAATATTATAAAACAATGATTGAAAAAGAGTGTCGAGTCGAAAAGGAAAAAACAAAGCGTAACGATTGCAGTGTTAAAGAAAGAGACAAAAAAGCTTTCAACGTAAGCAAAGATGCAAAAAAAGATGTGAAATGCTTTAACTGTGGTGAAAAAGGGCATACGTCTAATTATTGTCAAAATAAAAATAAAGGAAAAAAATGTTTCAGATGCAATCAATACGGTCACATCTCGAAAGATTGTGAACAAATTGAGAAAAGTGAGGCCGTAATATCAAATACACGCAGTTTGCAAGCCAAAAACGATTTATCCTGTAAAGAAGTATGTTTCTCAAATAAGAAATGTGTAGCGTTATTTGATACTGGCAGCAAATTCAATATCATCCGTGAAGACTTTTATTGTGAAATTGGCAAGCCGAAGCTAGAAATCTGCAATGTTTTTCTTATTGGATTCGGCAGTGAGCGCAGTGAGAATAAAATAAAACCAACTGGACATTTTAAACATCTAATTCTTATTGACGATGAAGAGTTTATACTTGATTTTTACGTGGTTCCAATTAAATGTATTGATGTCAAAGTTATTCTTGGCGAAGAACTATGTTTACAGGCTGAGATTGTATTTAGTCGTAACGGTTTACAAGTTCGCAAAATGTCAAACAGTGAAGAGATAAATATACTAAGAATTTGCCCTGAAGACTTCGACTGCGTATACGACATAGAAGACACAGCAAGTGAGTATGCTAAACAAGAAGTTCGAGAACTTATTTCGAACTATGAACCAAATAAGACGAAGACAACAAATGTAGAGATGCGCATTGTAGTAAAAGATGAGGCACCAATATTTTCACGGCCGCGCAGATTGGCGTTTACGGAAATGAGTATTGTCGATGAGCAAATTGATGAGTGGCTTGAAAATGGCATAATTGAAGAATCTACATCCGAGTTTACTAGCCCGATAGTACTTGTTAAAAAGCGCAATGGTTCAACCCGGCTATGCATAGATTATAGAAGAATCAACAAGGTAATTGTTAAAGACCATTTTCCTTTACCACTAATCGAGGATCAGCTGGATCGATTACAAGAAGCGAATATTTTTAGTACAATTGATCTAAAAAATGGATTTTTTCACGTACCAGTGGCAGAATCAAGTAGAAAATATACTTCGTTTGTAACACATCGAGGACAATATCAATTTCTGAGAGTGCCGTTCGGATTTTCAAACTCACCAGGTGTTTTTCAACGCCATGTTAACGCGATATTTCGTCACCTGTCACGCAGAGGAATTGCTTTGCCATATGTAGATGATATTATCATACCAGCCAAAAACGAGCTAGAAGCGGTGCAACATTTAAAGGAAGTTATTGGCACATGCAAGGAGTATGGGTTGGAGCTTAACATTAAAAAATGCAATTTTTTAAAGAAACGTATTCAATTTCTTGGTCATGTGATCTGTAATAAAAAGATATTCCCATCACCAGAAAAAATTGAAGCTGTATCTAAGTTTAAGATGCCACAAACAATAAAGCAGGTAGAAAGTTTCTTAGGCTTGACAGGCTATTTTAGAAAATTTATACCAAATTATGCTACAATAGCTAGACCTTTAACGGAGATGACCAAGAATAAAGCGAAATTTAGAATTGAAATAGCAGAAGAGAATTCGGTTAACTTATTGAAAAAGCTTCTTACTGAAAACCCTGTGTTAAGTATTTACAATCAAACGTGTGAGACAGAGGTACACACAGACGCATCGATTGATGGCTTTGGAGCAGTTTTATTGCAGAAAAGCCCCGAAGATTGTCAACTGCATCCAGTTTACTTTATGTCAAAAAAGACTACAGATGCCCAACGTAAATACAGCAGCTATGAGTTAGAAATTTTGGCAGTCATAGAAGCATTGACGAAGTTTAGAGTGTATCTTCTAGGTATTCATTTTAAACTTGTAACAGACTGTAATGCATTTGCAAAAACTCTAGAGAAACAAAGTTTATGCACCAGGGTGGCACGCTGGATTATGTTCCTACAAGAATACGATTATACAGTAGAACATAGAGCTGGCACAAGAATGAAGCACGTCGACGCTTTAAGCAGATACCCAGTAATGATAATCAACGAAGATAGTATCAGTATTGCTATGAAAGATGCACAAGCCCGAGACGAAAAGATAAAAGCAATTAAGGAAGTTTTAACCGATAAAAATAAAGCATACGACGACTACTTCATAAAATCAGGTATTCTATACAAACTTATAAAAGATGATGAGTTAATAGTAGTACCCAGTGACATGCAAAAAAGAATTATTGGCTATGCTCATGACAAAGGCCATTTTGCAGCAAAAAAGACCAAAGAGTTAATTTGCCGAGAATACTTTATTCCTAACCTCGAAGAGAAGATAAAAAAGTATATAGATTGTTGCGTTCCCTGCATTTTAACAAATCGCAAAAGAGGCAAACAAGAAGGGCTGCTACACCCACTACAGAAGGAAGACGTTCCCCTACACACTTACCACATCGATTTCTTGGGTCCACTTGAGTCAACGCATAAAGACTACAAACACATTTTGGCGATTATTGACTCATTTACCAAGTTTTGTTGGCTGTATCCAACGAAGTCTACTAATGCAAACGAGGTCATTACAAAGTTAACTAATCAAAGTATTGTATTTGGTAACCCAGCATTTATCATTACGGATAGGGGCTCTGCCTTTACTTCGCAAGATTTTGTTAAATACTGTGACGACGAAGGCATAAAACTAGTTAAGACAACTACAGGCCTACCAAGAGTGAACGGTCAAGTCGAGAGGCTGAATGCTATAATTATTTCAGTACTCTCAAAATTGAGCATTGATGACCCAACAAAATGGTACAGACACATCAACCAAGTACAGCAGGCAATTAATTCGACATTTTCCAGAAGTATTGATGCGACACCTTTTGAGCTTTTAGTTGGTGTAAAAATGAAAACAAAAGAAGATCGGAAGATTCGAGATATAATCAATAAAGAAACAATAGCTTTATTTAATGACGATCGAACCGAATTAAGAGCAAAGGCAAAAACACAAATTTTAAAAATTCAAAATGAAAATAGAAATACATACAATTTGAGACGAAAGCATGCAAGACGTTATAATGTTGGCGACCTTATTGCCATAAAACGCACACAGTTTGGTAGAGGCCTAAAATTAAAGCCTAAGTTTTTGGGGCCCTATCAAGTCGTTAAGATTAAGCATAACAACGCGTATGATGTCCAGAAAGTAGGTAATTGCGATGGGCCGAAGAATTCTGCAACGTGTGCCGAATATATGAAGCCATGGTCCATTGGCAGCGATGATGAAGATGACGAGGAAGCATTCGGGCCGAACGCTTAGTCAGAATGGCCGAATGTGGGTTGGGTAAATGCTGTATACCCAAATCCCACTGTGCACAACCAACAGCACAAGAATCCCTAGACAACGAACACGCTAAAAGACGAACGACGAATACACGACGCGTAACAACGAGCAAAGAAGACGGCGAATTCGCAGACGGCGAGTTATCCAAAAACGACGATCAACGAGGACAGTGCAAAGCCACGAGGGCAACGTACTGGACGTAGAGCAGAAGATGTTTGCTCGTTAAGACGAAAAGTTCAACGCTGGACCTGTGTGGTATGAAGGCTGAGAACAAAACGACGAAACGACGTGTTACTTTGATTCGAATGATAATCATCCTAAGCAATACAATTTGTTAAATCAACAATACACTTGTTTATAATAAACTTTTAATATAAAACCCCACATATATTATATATATATACAAATATATATAAATTATCCGACCACAAAACTAAAAACAGTTTAGTTAAATTTTGTGTTAGTTACTTCCAACTACAAAAGAAATCCACTTCAACATTTTTTTTATGTACATACGTACGCACTCGTGCACTTTCCTAACTATAAAAAAAAAAATTTTTTTTTTAATTAGGTGTCCGCACTTAATCCAACAATTTGCTTCACAATATTGTTTCCTTATTAATATTGTTAATTCATGTTCTTGGTCCGACACACAAACATACACCAGGTTCACCAGCACGCATTGTACATACATACACACATACATACATATATTCAATCCGAATATAACTGCCCATATGCATTTTGAATAGACACTATATTTAAGCTTATTATTTAATAAACATAAACACAGACTCCAATTCATTCTCTTAACTTATAATTTATTGCACCTTGTATTACTTAATAAAAATAAACACAATCAATTCAATTCTTAACTTAGAATTGTGCATAGTGCAAGCGAATATATTTGTGAAACCACATAGTACATACATCCGATAAATAAATCCATAAATTATATGTACTATGTGTGTCCACATATAATATTTTTTAGTGCACATTCCACAGCAATATTATAACACAGCAATATTATAGTAATAAATTGCAATTTTAACCGGCGTATGTGTGGATGTACACACCTCACACATATGTAAAAACCACAGCTGCCGATCCGTACTCCAATTATACGTTTTTTTGCAATTGCACACATTCCCAAACAATTACTCTTGTTCCGAGACGCACCAAATAAAAACACAACAATCATAATTAATAGATTAATAATACTACTAATTTATTGTAAATAAACAAAAACACTACACACTAACTTTGAAGTTCTACATTTGTCAGCGGTGAGTAAAAATAAACCAACCGTTACCGTATTCAAAGACTAATATAATAATAAAATTATCGAAAACGAGCATCGAATTCTTTATTATTATTTACCGTGTTGAATAAATAATCGTATTTTTTAAATTACCAAGTCAAATTAATTTATTAATTAAATTAATTAAATCAAATAAATTTTGATTTTAAACAAAATTATTTAAATATTCCGCAATCTCAATCGAATTATAAGCTCGATTATTTACCTGTACCGGCATTCCAGTGTTTTTTTGTTTTAAGCATCGCAACCTCTACTACTAGAAAAGAGCACCTTTGTTTTCCTACCCAAACGCTTCCGCCTAGTATGCCAACTGGCAAAGGGGAAGAAACAAAGCATCAATTAGCAGTTCCGTCCGCAAGCACCCCAGAACTTCTCCGTTTCCAACAGCAGCCCTTAGAGTCGAAAGGGAAACATCGTCCCGGACTAAAAGCGAATCATCCGCGTCCACGCCAAGGGGAACTGTTAAGGCACCTCGTAGTTCGAGGCCAAGTCCACTGATAAAAATCAGTCGCCCGCCGTCCAAAGCTAAAAGCGAAGCATCCCTGACCACTGCAGTCGGACGCACTAATGCAACCATTAGCACATTAGGCCTTAATCAAGTTTATTGCTGACACTGATCGGCTGTCAGTTTGAGGCAAAAAAAAAAACACTCCTGGAGGCTCTGACCCGTCTCTCTATACGTGCCAGGTCCATCCAGGTTGAAAAAGAGTACGAGGTCGGCTCAACAATAATCTCGGAAGCCGGTTTACTGGAAACCATTTCAGTTATGCAGTTCAAGTACGACTATTGTTACATGGTATATGAGAGATCCGGTTTTATACCTTCAGTTAATAACAACTGAACTGAAACCAAAAGATTGTTCATGCAGTGTTGGAACGTTGCAGGTGCATTTTTCAAACCAAATGACATTCGAGTGTACTGGTTTTGTCGATTTTTAGTTGAATTAGGAATTAAACTTTCATCCTTTTTGATTTGATGAAAGCCCTTGGCGAGTAAAATACTGACATTTACAGAGTTTGTCTAATATACTATAAATTGCTGGTATAGTGTACTTGTCATAAGTCCTTACGTCGTTAAGATTTCGATAGTCAATGACTATCCTAAATTTTTGTTTGCCTGATGCATCCCCCTTTTTGGGTATGATCCAAATTGGCGAACAGTAAGGGGATTTCGACTTGCGAATTATCCCTTGTTTGATCATAACTTTGATCTGGTTTTCGACTTCTTGATCGAATGTTTGGGCATATTTGTATGGTTTTTTATAAACCGGATCTTCGTGTATGGCTTGGATGACATGCTTAACCGTACTTGTGAAGGTCAAATTTTCATCTTCTCGGTATTGGATATCACCAAATTCATGTAAGATGTTTGTTAGTTTACCTTTCTCCTCATCGTTTAGATGATCAAGGCGGAGTTCGTTGAACTCTGAGAGTTCGTTGCTATGGCGAACACAAATTCGCCATCTGATGGGGAACGAGGTACTCAATTTTTGATTCATTCGCTGCCAATTCGATTTTCGAATTGTCTTGCATGGTAAAGGTATATTCATTTATCCGTATGGTTTTATCCTTGTAGTCTATTAGGGCTTGAGTACTCTCTAAGAAATCTCTACCTAATAATACGTCATAATGTTGTAAAAATTAAGTAAAGCAAATATCTGATTAGTGGTTCAAAGTTTGCTGGGTTTCAGCGAATTCCTTTTATTTAATACTTTTGTACCATTTATTGTTCGAACTTCCAATTGGCAAGTTCTTATGGGGAAATTTAGAAAATTTTCTTTCATTAAGTTAATAGACGACCCCGTGTCTCTTACATATTTTAGGATTTTATTATTCATGGTTAGTTTGATAAAGGGGTTGGTTCTTCATCGGTTTCTGACTCCGAGGCAGTTTGAAGAAAATTTTCGGACGTGTCCATTTTCATTTGATTACTACCGATTTGGCGTTGCCTTTTTGTTGGCTGATTGGGGGCGGATCAATGTTTTTAGTGATTTTGGTAATTAAGCGGGTTTTTAGGAAATCGTGTCCGACTATGTGTAAATCGTGTGGAATGACATATTTTCCGGTAGATAATTCTACGAATGCTAAACCTTCCCCGATTCCAGATATTTGAGTTATATGCAATAGCAATAGGGTAAATACCTTACCTGTTTTTTCGTTATTTATCTTAATGTGTGTATCTGTGTGTACTTTGGTGTTTTTTGTTGCATATCTTAAGGATTTTGTTGGTTTTCTGAGTTAGTCTCAGTAACTCGGACATTATTGTTGTGGCCTCAATTCGAGTTCCCACGGCATATAGAGTTTCCTCTATTTTGACCTTGTCCTCTATTGTTATTATGTATGGTTGTTGTTGTATGGTCGCCCTCCATAATTACCTCTACCGCAGTTTCCACTACAATGAGAGTATTTTTGTAATAAAGGACAGTATTAGTTTGTCCGGTTGCTTCTGTGCAACTATCGACAAACTTTGATATAGCATCATTCATGTTATGGAATGTGCCTGCCTGTATGATAAGTTTTACCTTATCTATAGTGCAGTTCTTGGTGATGGCTTTTACAGCTTTTGCTGTGCTGTATTTGGTGACTAAATCTGAATCTAAGTCATCATTAGTTGATGTTGCTCAACTTCTTGTGTATAAATGTTGGCAGTTTTGCTCTTTTGACAATTGAATGGATATTTATTTCAGACTCAGATGGTATAATATCAGCTTGCAGTGAAAGTTGTTTCTTGTCGAATGAAGCTGAATTTGAAAGGAATATTGTTATATTATACCTTCCCGAAATTCGTTTAATTATTTCTCTTAACGTGCTTAATAGGTGATATTTTAATATTGTGATATTGTAGGAATCTATAAAAATTTTAAAGTGCTTTAACTTTGTCTCGTTTGAGACAGATGCGCTTTTGTTAAGGCACTTGAACGATTTATTAAACTCCTCACGTTGTTCCCTAAGAATGGTAACGATTTGCGTCAATAATAATGTCATTCGGTCCTAAAATTGGTTGTTTTAATTGTTAGTCTTATGTATATTTAAGCAGCTGCTTAGACCTTGTCTTAGTCGTTTTCAGAAGAATGTTTTGGAAGCTATTACAATGAGAATTGTTAGCAGTATGCTTGTTAACTGCACGTGGGGAGAATCGGATGGTCGTCAATAATATTACATTAATTAGACAATATTATTCCACACTCTATTTTGAAACATGAATAGAGTGGGCTTGTTGTTGTGCCACATCTTTTTATATATTCGGATTCGAACTCATATACTGATATGAATTCTCTATGCCTTTGCAACATTTGGCTCGCATACGAAAGACTGTGTAGGGGTTGTATACTTTGCTAATTTTGTCTTCAATCATGACTAATTTATGTACATAATTGTTGAGACACCTAATGAAACTAACGAGGCATTTATTACTGTTAAGTTTTCTGTTTTATTTTTTTATTTGAATGTAAAAAATAGTTTTTCCAAGTTTTGTAAATAATATCTTTTTCTTTTTACTTTCATAAATTTTCTTAGGTTTTTATTTAAATTTTGAAATTTTTTTTTGATAATGTAAGTTTTAAAATGAGCCTATTGTAACCTACATGCAATTATACATCCGGTGTTGCAGTTGGAAAAAGTCGGTTAGTTGTACATATGATTGGCTTACATGTTTTTCGTTACACAATTCTATGCCAATCATATGGTATATAGCCTAGCAGAGGTTAGCAGTTTCCAAGTTGCACTTTGAGGGTGCTTCAACTTGTTTGTAAGAATTTAAAGTAAAGGCTAAGTGGGGCATTCGCATTCCTGCAGCCCTTTTTGCGTTACTTCGCACCAGTGCGAAGTTGTTTATTTAGCTCGTTGATACGCTCTTGGCAGCGTTGTCGGTCTTCCGCGTTGGTGAAGGTTTTCTTATCCGTCCACAACGCTTCGTCTCCTTTGGTGGTTTCTTCACTTGTCTTGCCCTGTACTCAGCTACTGTGAATGGGCGGGGTCCATCTTTTGGATACACCTCTAAACCTCAGCAAGGCTCGGTGCATCCCTTTGCTCAACAGGAGCAGTATCCTCTACGCTGACGGAATCCACGTTGTTGGTTTAAATGTAAAGTTGATTTAAATTTGTTATATTCTGGTTTTTCTGCTGCGGTAGTCCGGGGCCTATGGGCTCAGGCTTTGCCGGTGCTGGTCATCGCACAGGTTAATTTCGATAGTTGCTACGGCTGCAGAGAGGTTATATTATATACTTATATATGTGTGTACAGCATTAAGAGCCATGCAGAGAGAGAGTATGTCATGTGCACTTATCTATTGTAGTGCGCAGCCGGAGTGGGAAACGCTGACGCTGCGTTGTTACCTATATACATATATGTGTGGTCATATTTTATATGTATGCACTTAAAATGTACATATGTAAGCACTGTAACAAAGTGTTACACTGTGACAGTTAGATGTATATTGACTACAGTGTGTACTCTATATGTGCGCATATCACACCCTTGTCAATAGCTAATCAGCTGCTTTAACCACTTGCATAAACCTTTTCCTTTGAGCAACTTATATGCTCACTAACACAGGCATATGCAAGGTACTCACTCTCCCTCTTTTTGTAGCCAATAACAGCATATACATGTATCCATAGGCTAAGCGAAATACTTTACTTTGAATAAATAGACTCTAGAAACCCAAGTCAATCACGTGCTTTGTAAAATCTTTATTGAAAACCAAACATTGCATGACGACCGCGACTTGGTCACGCATCCCCGCATGGAGGCAGTTAACCAATTGGAAAAGGAACTTCAGGAACGATCAACGAGAGGCCATCTATAACAACTGCCGTCGTAACTTGGACATTGAAGCATCCCATATTCTGAGTGAGTAGAGAGTGAGTGTTATGGTTCATAAACGCGGTGGCTTAAAAAAATAAAATGAATAAAAGAATAGCGCACCTAAGGTGGCTGCTGTACACAAAACAGCCAATAACCGCATGCTCGACAGCTCAGAAGTTACAAAATGAGGTCGACTATCTGCAAAATGAAATTAAGCAGAGAAAACCAAACACCACTACTCACTCAAATATAAAAGCTCTAATAAACCAAACAACTAATAAAGTTACACTCATTGCCGCAACCACCCTACCAAAAGAAAAACGAATGTGCCCACAGGATTGCGAAGGCCCACTCAACAGCCCCTTCTGTGAATATACGTGCAGACACTGCACAGCCAGCACCTCCAAACATTACATCACATCCAACAAATAAACACCTGTGCGAAGACCAGCACCGGTACCGCCACCGCAACAAGCTGTGCCATCGGAATAAGTGCAGCTATATCCTTAATAACTTATAATTAAATATAAAAAAAAAAGTTTTACAATTGAGCGGAAACAACCTCGCCCGATTATCGAAACCAAAAATCGAAAAGGGAATCATACTAAGTACGTTGCCATATGTCTCAGTAAAACTAGTAACTGAAGAACACCCAATTTTGGGACCAGCAACGATACTAATGGCGCGACTGCATCGATAGATATCTATTATAATAATATGGAAAGATAAACTAACACAAGAACATGGCAAACAATGCCTTGGTGATACAATCTTTAAATACAAGATTGAAAAGCATTGGCATTAGACAGAATATCATAATAAACGTTCCAGAAGATGTATTTTTACCGGCAAAGTTTGAACCAAACCAGCTGCAAGATCTGAATGAGTCGAAGCCAATTACCGATATATATATCGATATCGACATTGACAACACAATGGCCCAAACAGCTATAAGTTTTCTCAAACAAGGCTCATCGCTCTTGCCAGAGTTTGATGGAAAGGCAGAAAACTTACAAAGCTTCAAAGATGCTTTGAGTCTTATAGACTCACTAAAGGAAAATCATAAAGCAACAGCTGTCAGCCTTATAAAAACAAAACTTAAAGGCCATGCAAGAAATCTAATAAGTAATGAGCAGACAATTGCTGCAATTATTACGCAACTGTCAAATGCAGTAAAAGGAGAATCGGTAGAAGTTGTATCTGCCAAGCTAATTAATCTGCAACAGAAAAACAAAACGGCTAACCAATACACCAAAGAGGCGCAAAACTGGCAAAGGCCCTTGAAGGACCGTATATCAGTGAAGGTCTAAACTAACCACTTGCAAACAAATACAGCACTACAACAGCTGTAAAGGCTATGACTCAAAATTGTTCGATTGATAAGGTAAAACTTATCATGCAGGCAGGCACATTCACAAATATGAATGATGCCGTCTCCAAATTTGTCAATAGTTGCACGGAGGTTACAGGTCAAAGTACCACTGTCCTGTATTATCAACGAGGTGCAAATCATAATAATAGAGGAGGTCGAGGTTATAATTTTAGCAGAAATTACAACCACAACAATTACAACCGAGGCGGTAATAACAACAACAACTACAATAATAACAATAATAGAGGAAATAGAGGAATAGGAGCAAAATAGAGGAAACTCTAGAGGCCGTTTCAACTCGAACCTAGGGAAACCAACAATCCCCTTTAGATACACAGAATTAATAAAGGTTCATTCAATAAACTCAAATCTGAAGTCTCCTTTTATAATGTAGAATCAGGATATTTCAATTTTAAAAGAAGATTCTGATGTCTTCAACGACATCCAGTTGAATAACACTATTCACGCCAGTTCAGTGCTAGTGTAAACACAGCATTGACTGAGCCTCACTCAGTGTGAGAGACTCACTCAGTGAGACAGACTCACTCACTGAGAGAGACTCACTCACTAGTTTGATCCCAGATGCGCTCAGCACTCTCCTTGTGGTCTCCTTTCCACCTCCATTACTCCAACCAAAAATATGTAAAATCACTTAACCAGCAGAGTTTGTTACATGCAGCAGAAAATTCTAATAAAGTGCTTTTTCACCAATAACAATCAAGGATTATTTATGTGACGACATCCCCACAAACATTGGTCCTTCGAGCCGGATATATATATAAACCGATCGCCCCTACACAAGTTTTTTGGCAAAGATAAGCAAATAAAAAATTGCCTTTCTATATATATTCGGCAATATCCGCCATATTTTTCCGCCATATTTTTTTCTTTAAGAAAACTGATTGCAATTTTCTGAATACATATATTATATATATATACAAATATATATAAATTATCCGACCACAAAACTAAAAACAGTTTAGTTAAATTTTGTGTTAGTTACTTCCAACTACAAAAGAAATCCACTTCAACATTTTTTTTATGTACATACGTACGCACTCGTGCACTTTCCTAACTATAAAAAAAAAATTTTTTTTTTTAATTAGGTGTCCGCACTTAATCCAACAATTTGCTTCACAATATTGTTTCCTTATTAATATTGTTAATTCATGTTCTTGGTCCGACACACAAACATACACCAGGTTCACCAGCACGCATTGTACATACATACACACATACATACATATATTCAATCCGAATATAACTGCCCATATGCATTTTGAATAGACACTATATTTAAGCTTATTATTTAATAAACATAAACACAAACTCCAATTCATTCTCTTAACTTATAATTTATTGCACCTTGTATTACTTAATAAAAATAAACACAATCAATTCAATTCTTAACTTAGAATTGTGCATAGTGCAAGCGAATATATTTGTGAAACCACATAGTACATACATCCGATAAATAAATCCATAAATTATATGTACTATGTGTGTCCACATATAATATTTTTTAGTGCACATTCCACAGCAATATTATAACACAGCAATATTATAGTAATAAATTGCAATTTTAACCGGCGTATGTGTGGATGTACACACCTCACACATGTAAAAACCACAGCTGCCGATCCGTACTCCAATTACACGTTTTTTTGCAATTGCACACATTCCCAAACAATTACTCTTGTTCCGAGACGCACCAAATAAAAACACAATCATAATTAATAGATTAATAATACTACTAATTTATTGTAAATAAACAAAAACACTACACACTAACTTCGAAGTTCTACATTTGTCAGCGGTGAGTAAAAATAAACCAACCGTTACCGTATTCAAAGACTAATATAATAATAAAATTATCGAAAACGAGCATCGAATTCTTTATTATTTACCATGTTGAATAAATAATCGTATTTTTTAAATTACCAAGTCAAATTAATTTATTAATTAAATTAATTAAATCAAATAAATTTTGATTTTAAACAAAATTATTTAAATATTCCGCAATCTCAATCGAATTATAAGCTCGATTATTTACCTGTACCGGCATTCCAGTGTTTTTTTGTTTTAAGCATCGCAACCTCTACTACTAGAAACGAGCACCTTTGTTTTCCTACCCAAACGCTTCCGCCTAGTATGCCAACTGGCAAAGGGGAAGAAACAAAGCATCAATTAGCAGTTCCGTCCGCAAGCACCTCCAGAACTTATCCGTTTCCAACAGCAGCCCTTAGAGTCGAAAGGGAAACATCGTCCCGGACTAAAAGCGAATCATCCGCGTCCACGCCAAGGGGAACTGTTAAGGCACCTCGTAGTTCGAGGCCAAGTTCACTGATAAAAATCAGTCGCCCGCCGTCCAAAGCTAAAAGCGAAGCATCCCTGACCACTGCAGTCGGACGCACTAATGCAACCATTAGCACAAGATCTAGTCCGATTTCCACGCGAGCTAATACCAAAACGACCCAAAATATGACAGACGCGGCCTTAATCAAGTTTATTGCTGACACTGATCGGCTGTCAGTTTGAGGCAAAAAAAAAACACTCCTGGAGGCTCTGACCCGTCTCTCTATACGTGCCAGGTCCATCTGGACCAAGTGCGAGCCTTGTGGAACAAGGTTGAAAAAGAGAACGAGGTCGGCTCAACAATAATCTCGGAAGCCGGTTCACTGGAAACCATTTCAGTTATGCAGTCCAAGTACGACTATTGTTACATGGTATATGAGAGATCCGGTTTTATACCTTCAGTTAATAACAACTGAACTGAAATCAAATGATTGTTCATGCAGCGTTGGAAAGTTGCAGGTGCATTTTTCAAACCAAATGACATTCGAGTGTACTCGTTTTGTCGATTTTAAGTTGAATTAGGAATTGAACTTTCATCCTTTTTGATTTGATGAAAGCCCTTGGCGAGTAAAATACTGACATTTACAGAGTTTGTCTAATATACTATAAATTGCTAGTATAGTGTACTTGTCATAAGTCCTTACGTCGTTAAGATTTCGATAGTCAATGACTATCCTAAATTTTTGTTTGCCTGATGCATCCCTCTTTTTGGGTATGATCCAAATTGGCGAACAGTAAGGGGATTTCGACTTGCGAATTATCCCTTGTTTGATCATAACTTTGATCTGGTTTACGACTTCTTGATCGAATGTTTGGGCATATTTGTATGGTTTTTTATAAACCGGATCTTCGTGTATGGCTTGGATGACATGCTTAACCGTACTTGTGAAGGTCAAATTTTCATCTTCTCGGTATTGGATATCACCAAATTCATGTAAGATGTTTGTTAGTTTACCTTTCTCCTCATCGTTTAGATGATCAAGGCGGAATTCGTTGAACTCTGAGAGTTCGTTGTTATGGCGAACACAAATTCGCCATCTGATGGGGGCGGAACGAGGTACTCAATTTTTGATTCATTCGCTGCCAATTCGATTTTCGAATTGTCTTGCATGGTAAAGGTATATTCATTTATCCGTATGGTTTTATCCTTGTAGTCTATTAGGGCTTGAGTACTCTCTGAGAAATCTCTACCTAATAATACGTCATAATGTTGTAAAAATTAAGTAAAGCAAATATCTGATTAGTGGTTCAAAGTTTGCTGGGTTTCAGCGAGTTCCTTTTATTTAATACTTTTGTACCATTTATTGTTCGAACTTCCAATTGGCAAGTTCTTATGAGGAAATTTAGAAAATTTTCGGACGTGTCCATTTTCATTTGATTACTACCGATTTGGCGTTGCCTTTTTGTTGGCGGATTGGGGGCGGATCAATGTTTTTAGTGATTTTGGTAATTAAGCGGGTTTTTAGGAAATCGTGTCCGACTATGTGTAAATCGTGTGGAATGACATATTTTCCGGTAGATAATTCTACGAATGCTAAACCTTCCCCGATTCCAGATATTTGAGTTATATGCAATAGCAATAGGGTAAATACCTTACCTGTTTTTTCGTTATTTATCTTAATGTGTGTATCTGTGTGTACTTTGGTGTTTTTTGTTGCATATCTTAAGGATTTTGTTGGTTTTCTGAGTTAGTCTCAGTAACTCGGACATTATTGTTGTGGCCTCAATTCGAGTTCCCACGGCATATAGAGTTTCCTCTATTTTGACCTAGTCCTCTATTGTTATTATGTATGTAAATCTGAATCTAAGTCATTATTAGTTGATGTTGCTCAACTTCTTGTGTATAGATGTTGGCAGTTTTGCTCTTTTGACAATTGAATGGATATTTATTTCAGACTCTGATGGTATAGTATCAGCTTGCAGTGAAAGTTGTTTCTTGTCGAATGAAGCTGAATTTGAAAGGAATATTGTTATATTATACCTTCCTTAAATACAAGATTGAAAAGCATTGGCATTAGACAGAATATCATAATAAACGTTCCAGAAGATCTATTTTTACCGGCAAAGTTTGAACCAAACCAGCTGCAAGATCTGAATGAGTCGAAGCCAATTACCGATATATATATCGATATCGACATTGACAACACAATGGCCCAAACAGCTATAAGTTTTCTCAAACAAGCCTCATCGCTCTTGCTAGAGTTTGATGGAAAGGCAGAAAACTTACAAAGCTTCAAAGATGCTTTGAGTCTTATAGACTCACTAAAAGAAGATCATGAAACAACAGCTGTCAGCCTTATAAAAACAAAACTTAAAGGCCATGCAAGAAATCTAATAAGTAATGAGCAGACAATTGCTGCAATCATTACGCAACTGTCAAATACAGTAAAAGGAGAATCGGTAGAAGTTGTATCTGCCAAGCTACTTAATCTGCAACAGAAAAACAAAACGGCTTACAAATACACCCAAGAGACGGAAAAACTAGCAAAGGCCCTTGAAGGACCGTATATCAGTGAAGGTCTAAACTAACCATTTGCAAACAAATACAGCACTACAGCAGCTGTAAAGGCTATGACTCAAGATTGTTCGATTGATAAGGTAAAACTTATCATGCAGGCAGACACATTCAGAAATATGAATGATGCCGTCTCCAAATTTGTCAATAGTTGCATGGAGGTTACAGGTCAAAGTACCACTATCCTGTTTTATCAGTGAGGTGCAAATCATTATAATAGAGGAGGTCGAGGTTATAATTTTAGCAGAAATTACAACCACAACAATTATAACCGAGGCGGTAATAACAACAACTACAATAATAACAATAGACAGAGAGGCCAAAATAGAGGAAACTCTAGAGGCCGTGTCAACACGAACCGAGGCCACAACAATAACAACAGAATCAATGTTAGGGTAGCCCAAATTAATTTGGGAAACCAACAATCCCCTTTAGATACACAGAATTAATAAAGGGTCATTGAATAAACTCAAATCTGAAGTCTCCTATTATAATGTAGAATCAGGAAAATAACTGGTATTTTTAAAAGATACAGGTGCAGATATTTCAATTTTAAAAGAAGATTCTGATGTCTTCAACGACATCCAGTTGAATAACACTGTTCACGCCAGTTCAGTGCTAGTGTAAGCACAGCATTGACTGAGCCTCACTCAGTGTGAGAGACTCACTCAGTGAGACAGACTCACTCACTGAGACTCACTCACTAGTTTGATCCCAGATGCGCTCAGCACTCTCCTTGTGGTCTCCTTTCCACCTCCATTACTCCAACCAAAAATATGTAAAATCACTTAACCAGCAGAGTTTGTTACATGCAGCAGAAAATTCTAATAAAGTGCTTTTTCACCAATAACAATCAAGGATTATTTATGTGACGCCACCCCCACAAACATTGGTCCTTCGAGCCGGATATATATATAAACCGATCGCCCCTACACAAGTTTTTTGGCAAAGATAAGTAAATAAAAAATTTGCTTTCTATATATATTCGGCAATATCCGCCATATTTTTCCGCCATATTTTTTTCTTTAAGAAAACTGATTGCAATTTTCTGAATACATATATTATATATATATACAAATATATATAAATTATCCGACCACAAAACTAAAAACAGTTTAGTTAAATTTTGTGTTAGTTACTTCCAACTACAAAAGAAATCCACTTCAACTTTTTTTGTAAATACATACGTACGCACTCGTGCACTTTCCTAACTATAAAAAAAAAAATTTTTTTTTTTAATTAGGTGTCCGCACTTAATCCAACAATTTGCTTCACAATATTGTTTCCTTATTAATATTGTTAATTCATGTTCTTGGTCCGACACACAAACATACACCAGGTTCACCAGCACGCATTGTACATACATACACACATACATACATATATTCAATCCGAATATAACTGCCCATATGCATTTTGAATAGACACTATATTTAAGCTTATTATTTAATAAACATAAACACAAAATCCAATTCATTCTCTTAACTTATAATTTATTGCACCTTGTATTACTTAATAAAAATAAACACAATCAATTCAATTCTTAACTTAGAATTGTGCATAGTGCAAACGAATATATTTGTGCAACCACATAGTACATACATCCGATAAATAAATCCATAAATTATATGTACTATGTGTGTCCACATATAATATTTTTTAGTGCACATTCCACAGCAATATTATAACACAGCAATATTATAGTAATAAATTGCAATTTTAACCGGCGTATGTGCGGATGTACACACCTCACACATATGTAAAAACCACAGCTGCCGATCCGTACTCCAATTACACGTTTTTTTGCAATTGCACACATTCCCAAACAATTACTCTTGTTCCGAGACGCACCAAATAAAAACACAATCATAATTAATAGATTAATAATACTACTAATTTATTGTAAATAAACAAAAACACTACACACTAACTTCGAAGTTCTACATTTGTCAGCGGTGAGTAAAAATAAACCAACCGTTACCGTATTCAAAGACTAATATAATAATAAAATTATCGAAAACGAGCATCGAATTCTTTATTATAATTTACCATGTTGAATAAATAATCGTATTTTTTA
Source organism: Drosophila virilis (assembly GCF_030788295.1). Lineage (NCBI taxonomy): Eukaryota > Metazoa > Arthropoda > Insecta > Diptera > Drosophilidae > Drosophila > Drosophila virilis. Next base: position 214,711 of record NW_027212854.1, read on the forward strand.
AATTACCAAGTCAAATTAATTTATTAATTAAATTAATTAAATCAAATAAATTTTGATTTTAAACAAAATTATTTAAATATTCCGCAATCTCAATCGAATTATAAGCTCGATTATTTACCTGTACCGGCATTCCAGTGTTTCTTTGTTTTAAGCATCGCAACCTCTACTACTAGAAACGAGCACCTTTGTTTTCCTTCTCCGCTTCCGCCTAGTATGCCAACTGGCAAAGGGGAAGAAACAAAGCATCAATTACTTCTCCGTTTCCAACAGCAGCCCTTAGAGTCGAAAGGGAAACATCGTCCCGGACTAAAAGCGAATAATTCGCGTCCACGCCAAGGGAACCGTTAAGGCACCTCTTAGTTCGAGGCCAAGTCCACTGATAAAAATCAGTCGACCGCCGTCCAAAGCTAAAAGCCAAGCATCCCTGACCACTGCAGTCGGACGCACTAAGGCAACCATTAGCACAAGATCTAGTCCGATTTCCACGCGAGCTAATACCAAAACGACCCAAAATATGACAGACGCGGCCTTAATCAAGTTTATTGCTGACACTGATCGGCTGTCAGTTTGAGGCAAAAAAAAAAACACTCCTGGAGGCTCTGACCCGTCTCTCTATACGTGCCAGGTCCATCGGGACCAAGTGCGAGCCTTGTGGAACAAGGTTGAAAAAGAGTACGAGGTCGGCTCAACAATAATCTCCGGTTCCGGTTCACTGGAAACCATTTCAGTTATGCAGTCCAAGTACGACTATTGTTACATGGTATATGAGAGATCCGGTTTTATACCTTCAGTTAATAACAACTGAACTGAAACCAAATGATTGTTCATGCAGCGTTGGAACGTTGCAGGTGCATTTTTCAAACCAAATGACATTCGAGTGTACTCGTTTTGTCGATTTTAAGTTGAATTAGGAATTGAACTTTCATCCTTTTTGATTTGATGAAAGCCCTTGGCGAGTAAAATACTGACATTTACAGAGTTTGTCTAATATACTATAAATTGCTGGTATATTGTACTTGTCATAAGTCCTTACGTCGTTAAGATTTCGATAGTCAATGACTATCCTAAATTTTTGTTTGCCTGATGCATCCCCCTTTTTGGGTATGATCCAAATTGGCGAACAGTAAGGGGATTTCGACTTGCGAATTATCCCTTGTTTGATCATAACTTTGATCTGGTTTTCGACTTCTTGATTGAATGTTTGGGCATATTTGTATGGTTTTTTATAAACCGGATCTTCGTGTATGGCTTGGATGACATGCTTAACCGTACTTGTGAAGGTCAAATTTTCATCTTCTCGGTATTGGATATCACCAAATTCATGTAAGATGTTTGTTAGTTTACCTTTCTCCTCATCGTTTAGATGATCAAGGCGGAGTTCGTTGAACTCTGAGAGTTCGTTGCTATGGCGAACACAAATTCGCCATCAGATGGGGGCAGAACGAGGTAATCAATTTTTGATTCATTCGCTGCCAATTCGATTTTCGAATTGTCTTGCATGGTAAAGGTATATTCATTTATCCATATGGTTTTATCCTTGTAGTCTATTAGGACTTGAGTACTCTCTAAGAAATCTCTACCTAATAATACGTCATAATGTTGTAAAAATTAAATAAAGCAAATATCTGATTAGTGGCAAGTTCTTATGGGGAAATTTAGAAAATTTTCTTTCATTAAGTTAATAGACGACCCCGTGTCTCTTACATATTTTAGGATTTTATTATTCATGGTTAGTTTGATAAAGGGGTTGGTTCTTCATCGGTTTCTGACTCCGAGGCAGCTTGAAGAAAATTTTCGGACGTGTCCATTTTCATTTGACCACTACCGATTTGGCGTTGCCTCTTTGTTGGCGGATTGGGGGCGGATAAATGTTTTTAGTGATTTTGGTAATTAAGCGGGTTTTTAGGAAATCGTGTCCGACTATGTGTAAATCGTGTGGAATGACATATTTTCCGGTAGATAATTCTACGAATGCTAAACCTTCCCCGATTCCAGATATTTGAGTTATATGCAATAGCAATAGGGTAAATACCTTACCTGTTTTTTCGTTATTTATCTTAATGTGTGTATCTGTGTGTACTTTGGTGTTTTTTGTTGCATATCTTAAGGATTTTGTTGGTTTTCTGAGTTAGTCTCAGTAACTCGGACATTATTGTTGTGGCCTCAATTCGAGTTCCCACGGCATATAGAGTTTCCTCTATTTTGACCTTGTCCTCTATTGTTATTATGTATGGTTGTTGTTGTATGGTCGCCCTCCATAATTACCTCTACCGCAGTTTCCACTACAATGAGAGTATTTTTGTAATAAAGGACAGTATTAGTTTGTCCGGTTGCTTCTGTGCAACTATCGACAAACTTTGATATAGCATTATTCATGTTATGGAATGTGCCTGCCTGTATGATAAGTTTTACCTTATCTATAGTGCAGTTCTTGGTGATGGCTTTTACAGCTTTTGCTGTGCTGTATTTGGTGAGTAAATCTGAAAGTTGTTTCTTATCGAATGAAGCTGAATTTGAAAGGAATATTGTTACATTATACCTTCCCGAAATTCGTTTAATTATTTCTCTTATCGTGCTTAATAGGTGATATTTTAATATTGTGATATTGTAGGAATCTATAAAAATTTTAAAGTGCTTTAACTTTGTCTCGTTTGAGACAGGTGCGCTTTTGTTAAGGCACTTGAAAGATTTATTAAACTCCTCACGTTGTTCCCTAAGAATGGTAACGATTTGCGTCAATAATAATGTAATTCGGTCCTAAAATTGGGTGTTTTAATTGTTGGTCTTATGTATATTTAAGCAGCTGCTTAGACCTTGTCTTAGTCGACTCATGTAACACTATCTCAGTGATTTTTTATGGAGAAGACATATTTTCAAAAGAATGTTTCGGAAGCTATTACAATGAGAATTGTTAGCAGTATGCTTGTTAACTGCACGTGGGGAGAATCGGATGGTCGTCAATAATATTACATTAATTAGACAATATTATTCCACACTCTATTTTGAAACATGAATAGAGTGGGCTTGTTGTTGTGCCACATCTTTTTATATATTCGGATTCGAACTCATATACTGATATGAATTCTCTATGCCTTTGCAAAATTTGGCTCGCATACGAAAGACTGTGTAGGGGTTGTATACTTTGCTAATTTTGTCTTCAATCATGACTAATTTATGTACATAATTGTTGAGACACCTAATGAAACTAACGAGGCATTTATTACTGTTAAGTTTTCTGTTTTATTTTTTTATTTGAATGTAAAAAATAGTTTTTCCAAGTTTTGTAAATAATATCTTTCTCTTTTTACTTTCATAAATTTTCTTAAGTTTTTATTTAAATTTTGAAATATTTTTTTGATAATGTAAGTTTTAAAATGAGCCTATTGTAACCTACATGCAATTATATATCCGGTGTTGCAGTTGGAAAAAGTCGGTTAGTTGTACATATGATTGGCTTACATGTTTTTCGTTACACAATTCTATGCCAATCATATGGTATATAGCCTAGCAGAGGTTAGCAGTTTCCAAGTTGCACTTTGAGGGTGCTTCAACTTGTTTGTAAGAATTTAAAGTAAAGGCTAAGTGGGGCATTCGCATTCCTGCAGCCCTTTTTGCGTTACTTCGCACCAGTGCGAAGTTGTTTATTTAGCTCGTTGATACGCTCTTGGCAGCGTTGTCGGTCTTCCGCGTTGGTGAAGGTTTTCTTATCCGTCCACAACGCTTCGTCTCCTTTGGTGGTTTCTTCACTTGTCTTGCCCTGTACTCAGCTACTGTGAATGGGCGGGGTCCATCGTTTGGATACACCTCTAAACCTCAGCAAGGCTCGGTGCATCCCTTTGCTCAACAGGAGCAGTATCCTCTACGCTGACGGAATCCACGTTGTTGGTTTAAATGTAAAGTTGATTTAAATTTGTTATATTCTGGTTTTTCTGCTGCAGTAGTCCGGGGCCTATGGGCTCAGGCTTTGCCGGTGCTGGTCATCGCACAGGTTAAATCCGATAGTTGCTACGGCTGCGGAGAGGTTATATTATATACTTATATATGTGTGTACAGCATTAAGAGCCATGCAGAGAGAGAGTATGTCATGTGCAATTATCTATTGTAGTGCGCAGCCGGCGTGGGAAACGCTGACGTTGCGTTGTTACCTATACACATATATGTGTGGTCATATTTTATATGTATGCACTTAAAATGTACATATGTAAGCACTGCAACAAAGTGTTACAGTGTGACAGTTAGATGTATATTGACTACAGTGTGTACTCTATATTTGCGCATATCACACCCTTGTCAATAGCTTATCAGCTGCTTTAACCACTTGCATAAACCTTTTCCTGTGAGCAACATATATGCTCACTAATACAGGCATATGCAAGGTACTCACTCTCCCTCTCTTTGTAGCTGTTAACCAATAACAGCATATACATGTATCCATAGGCTAAGCGAAATATTTTACTTTGAATAAATTCACTCTAGAAACCCAAGTCTATAACAACTGCCGTCGTAACTTGGACATTGAAACATCCCGTATTCTGAGTGAGTAGAGAGTGAGTGTTATGGTTCATAAACGAGGTGGCTTAAAAAAATAAAATGAATAAAAGAATAGCGCACCTAAGGTGGCTGCTATACACAAAACAGCCAACACCCGCATGGTCGACAGCTAAGAAGTCACAAAATGACCTCGACTATCTGTGCGAATACCAGCACCGGTACCGCCACCGCAACAAGCTGTGCCATCGGAATAAAGGCGAGAGGCACCCGCCACTTGAGCATACGAGGGAGCATCAGCGTGCCACATCCGGCGACGCCCAGCTGATGCAACGATGACCAACAGTTGCAGCTATATCCATATTATTATCCCGATTAGCAGCATAGCCCGTAAAGGTATGCGAAATGATAGTATTTTGTGTTATTAGCAATAAAAACATGAAATGAATTTAAAATCATTATCATTTTTTGTAAGGAATTTTAATTAAAATGGGTTCGAACGAATCAGCCGCAAATGTTATAAATAACGTAAAAATAATTGACCATAAAGAAAATTTAGAAAATATTACTATTTTGCTAATTATAATTACTTCAGTATCTCTTGTATCACTAGCATTAAAAGTGTATGCCATGCATACAAAGAAAATTAAGAAACGCTATAGCAGTAGAGCAGATAAGGTATGAATATATTTGAATATGTCAGATATAGAGGCAATCATTAGGTTTACGTATAGAGATGAGCCAAACTTTCGTACTCCCGCACTAAACGTACTGCGATTACATAGAGATTTTATAAAATTGTGTGATTTCCAATAAGAATACACGGACATGTTCAATACTCATATGGGTCCATTGATACATTGTTCAAAAATCGTAAAGGGAATCATATTAAGTACGTTGCCATATGTCTCAGTAAAACTAGTAACTGAAGAACACCCAATTTTGGGACCAGCAACGATACTAATGGTGCGACTGCATCGATAGATATCTATTATAATATATGGAATAGAGTATATTAGTGAAAAATATCATTGACTTCAAAGACCAATTTGACAAGTCATATAAATGCATCAATAAAGGCATACCTATAAAGGTAGAACACTAATGTACCATGTACAAATATTGATAAAACAATATAACAATATAGTACATGCAGTAGATTCCATTAAAGATAAACTAACACAAGAACATGGCAAACAATGCCTTGGTGATACAATCCTTAAATACAAGATTGAAAAGCATTGGCATTAGACAGAATATCATAATAAACGTTCCAGAAGATGTATTTTTACCGGCAAAGTTTGAACCAAACCAGCTGCAAGATCTGAATGAGTCGAAGCCAATTACCGATATATATGTCGATATCGACATTGACAACACAATGGCCCAAACAGCTATAAGTTTTCTCAAACAAGCCTCATCGCTCTTGCCAGAGTTTGATGGAAAGGCAGAAAACTTACAAAGCTTCAAAGATGCTTTGAGTCTTATAGACTCACGAAAAGAAGATCATGAAGCAACAGCTGTCAGCCTTATAAAAACAAAACTTAAAGGCCATGCAAGAAATCTAATAAGTAATGAGCAGACAATTGCTGCAATTATTACGCAACTGTCAAATGCAGTAAAAGGAGAATCGGTAGAAGTTGTATCTGCCAAGCTACTTAATCTGCAACAGAAAAACAAAACGGCTAACCAATACACCCAAGAGGCGGAAAACTGGCAAAGGCCCTTGAAGGACCGTATATCAGTGAAGGTCTAAACTAACCACTTGCAAACAAATACAGCACTACAACAGCTGTAAAGGCTATGACTCAAAATTGTTCGATTGATAAGGTAAAACTTATCATGCAGGCAGGCACATTCACAAATATGAATGATGCCGTCTCCAAATTTGTCAATAGTTGCACGGAGGTTACAGGTCAAAGTACCACTGTCCTGTATTATCAACGAGGTGCAAATCATAATAATAGAGGAGGTCGAGGTTATTATTTTAGCAGAAATTACAACCACAACGATTACAACCAAGGCGGTAATAACAACAACTACAATAATAACAATAGACAGAGAGGCCAAAATAGAGGAAACTCTAGAGGCCGTTTCAACTCGAACCTAGGGAAACCAACAATCCCCTTTAGATACACAGAATTAATAAAGGTTCATTCAATAAACTCAAATCTGAAGTCTCCTTTTATAATGTAGAATCAGGATATTTCAATTTTAAAAGAAGATTCTGATGTCTTCAACGACATCCAGTTGAATAACACTGTTCACGCCAGTTCAGTGCTAGTGTAAACACAGCATTGACTGAGCCTCACTCAGTGTGAGAGACTCACTCAGTGAGACAGACTCACTCACTGAGAGAGACTCACTCACTAATTCGATCCCAGATGCGCTCAGCACTCTCCTTGTGGTCTCCTTTCCACCTCCATTACTCCAACCAAAAATATGTAAAATCACTTAACCAGCAGAGTTTGTCAATAGTTGCACGGAAGTAACAGGTCAAAGTACCAGTATTATTAGTATTAAGTATTATCAACGAGGTGCAATTCACAATAGAGGATGTCGAGGTTATAATTTTAGCAGAAATTACAACCACAACAATTACAACCGAGGCGGTAATAACAACAACAACTAAAATAATAACAATAGACAGAGAGGCCAAAATAGAGGAAACTCTAGAGGCCGTGTCAACTCGAACCGAGGCCACAACAATAACAACAGAATCAATGTTAGGGTAGCCAAAAATAGTTCGGGAAACCAACAATCCCCGTTAGATACACAGAATTAATAAAGGTTCATTCAGTAAACTTAAATCTTAAGTCTCCTTATATAATGTAGAATCAGGAAAAAAAACTGGTATTTTTAATAGATACAGGTGCAGATATCTCAATTTTAAAAGAAGATTCTGATGTCTTCAACGACATCCAGTTGAATAACACTGTTCACGCCAGTTCAGTGCTAGTGTAAACACAGCATTGACTGAGCCTCACTCAGTGTGAGAGAGTCACTCAGTGAGACAGACTCACTCACTGAGAGAGACTCACTCACTAATTCGATCCAAGATGCGCTCAGCACTCTCCTTGTGGTCTCCTTTCCACCTCCATCACTCCAACCAAAAATATGTAAAATCACTTAACCAGCAGAGTTTGTTACATGCAGCAGAAAATTCTAATAAAGTGCTTTTTCACCAATAACAATCAAGGATTATTTATGTGACGCCACCCCCACAAACAATGGTCCTTCGAGCCGGATACATATATAAACCGATCGCCCCTACACAAGTTTTTTGGCAAAGATAAGTAAATAAAAAATTTGCTTTCTATATATATTCGGCAATATCCGCCATATTTTTCCGCAATATTTTTTTCTTTAAGAAAACTGATTGGCAATTTTCTGAATACATATATTATACATATATACAAATATATATAAATTATCCGACCACAAAACTAAAAACAGTTTAGTTAAATTTTGTATTAGTTACTTCCAACTACAAAAGAAATCCACAACATTTCTTGTATCTACATACGTACGCACTCGTGCACTTTCCTAACTATTAAAAAAAATTTTCTTTTTTTAATTACGTGTCCGCACTTAATCCAACAATATTGTTTCCTAATTAATATTGTTAATTCATATTCTTGGTCCGACACACAAACATACACCAGATTAATACAATTACTCTTGTTCCGAGACGCACCAAATTAAAACACAAAGGGAAACAACGCCAAGGGGAACTGTTAAGGCACCTCTTAGTTCGAGGCCAAGTCCACTGATAAAATTCAGTCGCCCGCTGTCCAAAGCTAAAAGCGAAGCATCCCTGACCACTGCAGTCGGACGCACTAAGGCAACCATTAGCACAAGATCTAGTCCGATTTCCACGCGAGCTAATACCAAAACGGCCCAAAATATGACAGACGCGGCCTTAATCAAGTTTATTGCTGTCACTGATCGGCTAAGTCAGTTTGAGGCAAAAAAAAAACACTCCTGGAGGCTCTGACCCGTCTCTCTATACGTGCCAGGTCCATCGGGACCAAGTGCGAGCCTTGTGGGACAAGGTTGAAAAAGAGTACGAGGTCGGCTAAAATAATCCTAGGTTATCAGAGGTCGAGAAATTATTCCATCTCAATTCGAAAACCAGCGGTGAGGCTCAGGCGAGTGTATCGAAGTCACCTTTGACTAACGATGAAAACCGAAAATTGTTAGTCAACAGCCAGCTCAAGATTCTTTTCAACCTGCAGCCAATCTCCTTAGAGTCTGGAACGGCAATTAAGGAACTTCAGATCACCATTCAAGGTTGCTTAACAGCTCTGGAGTTATCCGAAATCAACATAGAAAACTGGGACTGTATCCTCTTGTTCCTATGTTCATCCAAATTACCCAAATTAACACTCTCCTTATGGGAACAGTCCATCTCCAGAAAAAACGACAACTCATCTTGGCTTGAGATGAACGCCTTTCTCTTGGAACGCTATCGCACTCTAGAAGCGATAGAAGAGCTTAAGCCAAGCGCAAATACTCCAGCACACTACAGAATTGTTCGAACGATTTCTTCAAATGCCCGTCAGCGAACGGGCAACTCACATCAAACAGCAAAAACTATGTTTGAACTGTTTCGCTAGGGTTCATCAGTTAAGGGATTGCAAAAGTGCTCACAATTGTTTTACGTGAAAGGGTCGTCACAATACGCTCTTGCATCGTAGTGACACTCCACAATTGAGCCCTACAGTAGTCTCCATGCCACAGCAACATCACCCTCCAATCAATCCATACAGTCCACTCCATCCCAACAAACGAATGTTCACAATTCTGTTGCAATTAACACCCACGGTGTTCTCCTAAGTACGGCTGTCATATATGTTCGCTATTTGGGTGTAAATTATACAGCTCGACTCGGGATCAGAGGCAACATTTATTTCCGAGCGACTCTTCCACCTGATAAAGCTGCCGTACAAATCCGTACAGGCACAAGTATTGGGATTAAATCAAGCTGTTGCAGCCCAGCAAGCTCTGCCATTTTAATATTGGCTCTCCTTCCAAGCCTCGTATCCAAATCGAGGCATCAGCCTACGTCCTACCACATTTGGCAGGGAATCTTCCATCATGTTCGATCCCCCAAAGTTTATTGACAACCCTGCCAAAACTCCAGTTAGCGGACCCTAATTTCCACAAGAGTTCGCAGATAGATGAACTGATTAGCGCTGATATCCTACCGTCCATACTAACGGGCGGCTCCCATCCTAATATATGTGGCACGTTGCTGGGCCAGGAAACTATTTTCGGGTGGATTTTAACAGGCCCAGTCTCAAAGACCGCATCCACCGCAATCTCGTCATTCTCGACTCGAATATCTGTCTCTCACGAAGAGCAATTAGACGTCATTCTCACAAAATTTTGGGAGGTGGAGGACATTCCAGTCAAACTGGTAAAGAGCTCCGACTCCTTTTGTGAGAGTAATTTCATCCGAACAACAACAAGGAACGAGAATGGCAGATATCAAGATCTATCGCACTATCTCAGTTTCTAAAGAACGAGAATCGCTTAAAAAGAAACCCTCCTTTGAAAGAGTCGTACGACTCCGTGATTCGGGAGTACTTCGACCTAGGTCATATGACACAAGTCTCTCCAAACAGCAACCCCAATAATTTTTACCTGGCGCATCATGCTGTTTTTAAGCCCGACAGCACGACAACAAAGGTTCGCGTTGTGTTAAACGCCTCCTCCTAATATCCTACACACGGGACCAGTACTCCAATCCGATCTGACGATTCAGATACTAAAGTGGCTATTCCACCGCTACGTTTTCAATGCCGATATAACCAAGATGTATCGGCAAATCCAGGTCGATCCAAGACATACGCCCTACCAACGAATACTATTTCGCAATGAGAACGAAGAACTTTGCGACTTCGAACTCAATACAGTTACCTTTGGGGTAAACTGTGCCCCATGCCTCTCAATCCGGGTCCTCCGTCAACTTGCTCGTGATATACGAGAACATTGTCCCATCGCATCCGACATAATTGAAAATTATATGTATGTCGATGATGTTCTAGCAGGGGCACACACGAAGCCACAAGCAATTTCAGCCATTGCAGAACTCCGCATGGCACTCGACAGAGCTGGGTTCCCTCTGAGAAAGTGGACATCCAACACAAAGGAAGTGGTAAAAAGAATAGCAAGGGACCACTTTCTGTGTGCGGATTTCTTAGAAATCGAAGAGGCCAGCGTCGCTAAAACGCTAGGCATTCGATGGCAAGCCACAACAGACCAGTTTTTCTTTGCTCCGTCTAAAATGGTATCTCAGCCTTCGCTCACTAAACGTGAGGTACTATCACAGATTGCGAAATTGTTGGATCCTGCTGGATGGCTAGCTGTGATAGTTCGAGCAAAGATTTTCATGCAAGAGATTTGGCTCCAAGAGCTGGGGTTGGATGATTCCCTGCCGGAAGATCTCGTTCAACGTTGGCATGACTTCCTAACCGACTATCCCTCTCTCGAAGAGATCCGTATTCCACGATGAGTCGATTTTCAGCAAAAGGCAAAGGTGCAGTTTCACGGCTTCTGCGACGCACTTTATTGCGCGTCGAGATCAATGGATGCATCTCCACTCACCTTCTCGCAGCAAAAAAGAGAGTCGCGCCAGTTAAGACGGTATCACTACCACGCTTAGAGCTGTGTGGCGCCGTCCTTCTTTCGGAGCTCACCACGGCTCTTATTCCTTAGCTCCCCATCCAGAGTAAGGAAAATTTCAATTGGACATACTCCTATTATTCTTGTCTGGTTGCATAAACCTCCATGCAAATGGTCTACCTTTGTGGCTAACCGGGTACTCAAGATAACATCAACCAATGGCAAATGGTCCCATGTTCGATCCGAACATAACCAAGCTGACCTAGCTAGTCGGGGGGTTTCTCCTCGGGACCTATTGGGCAGCACTTTGTGGTGGCATGGACCGGAATGGTTACAACTACCACAAAACCAATGGCCAATTCCTGTTACGGTACTTGAGACAGAGATTAAACAACGCGCAGTGAAGTGCAATGTCTCACAATTACCCTCCTATAACCTTCTGGAACGATTCTCCAGATTCGACAAGGCATTGCGAGTTATTGCATATGTCTGTCGCTTTATCCAGCGCTGTAGAAATCCAGCGATCCACTTTCCCGCCGAGCTCCGTAATGAAGAACTTACGAGAGTTCAGTTCCGACTTATCGAGTATACTCAACGCCAAGCTTATCCTAAGGAGTATAGCTGTTTGCTCGATAAGAAGCCAATTCAAGGATCAAGCAGCATTCGCAATTTAACCCATTTCATCGATCAAAGGGGTATTCTGCGATCCTGTGGACGGGTGAGAGCGTCAACCTCATTTTTTTTCACGGAGGCAATCAGTTAGTAATGCGCCTCATAAGAGCCAAATACTGGATCCCAAAGCTCAAGGTCCTGGTAAAATCTACCATAAACTCCTCCAAGGTCTGTGTAATACACCGTAGACGACTCCAGACCCAGCTTATGGGCGAACTGCCAAGGGCGAGATCAACCTTTTCCCGACCCTTCACACATACGGGTGTAGACTTTGCCGGACCTACATTGGTCGAGCATGCATAATTAGCAAGGGATATGTCTGTGTCTTCGTGTGTTTCAGCACGAAAGCAATCCATTTAGAAGCCACCACAGATCTAACCACGGAGAGATTCCTGTCCGCATTTTCGCGATTTATCGCAAGACGTGGCCTTCCACAATAGATGTACTCAGATAATGGGAAAACATTTGTGGGAGCGTCATCCGTTCTTTCGTGAGATTTCTTGCAGAGCTCATCGTAACCAAGCATAGCCATCAAAACTTGTGTTGGCATTTCAATCCTCCTTGCGCTCCTCACATTGGCGGATTGTGGGAAGCAGATGTCAAAAGCTTAAAGACCCACTTCTACAAGCCCACCGCATCCTCAAAATATACATTTGAGGAGTTCTCGACTCTTCTCTCCAAGATTGAAGCCTGCCTTAACTCCAGGCCAATCTCTCCAATGTCGGAAGATCCGACTGATTTATTGGCTCTAAGTCCAGGCCACTTCCTAGTTGGTGGCCCTTTTCTGTCAACTAACGAGCCTGTAATCAAAGAAGACGCCATTTCTATAACTAACCGCTGGAAGCGACTCAAAGCGCTCCACGAGAAATTTTGCTTACGGTGGAAGAATGAGTATTTGAAAGAGCTCCATAAGCGAAACAAATGGCAGTCCCCTACAAGGGACCTCCAAGTCGGTGATATGGTGACTATCAAGGAAGATAACATACCAATAAATGAATGGCGCCTTGGCCGAGTCCAGCTGGCTTGCCCAGGCACAGATGACAAGGTCCGCGTAGTGGACGTGCTTACCGCTCGTGGTGTCATCCGAAGGCCAATAGCCAAATTGGTCGTTCTTCCTACTGAGGCAAATAGCACCACCGACTAATCCCTAAAAGCAACTAATCCCTCTTTCAAAACAAAATCATCATATAAAAACAGCTGTCCTACATCTTATTCTCCAGGTCACTCCTCTATAGAGAACTAGCATGGCACCGTCAACGAATGCATCCAATCAACGTCAAGGAACTGACTCTTTTAGATGCCGGGTGTGTAGAGGCATCCATGCGCTACGCAAGTGTCAGCGCTTCTTGAAGCTCACGCCCGAGAAGCGTCTGCGAGTCGTGTTAATAAACAAATATTGCTCCAACTGCCTGGCTCATCAGCATTCAGGGTAATCATGCCGCACACCTTACTCCACATGCGTGATCCCCGTAGCGCTCGACCCTCTCGGTCAGACAACAGGCCCACAAGAAGAGCTTCTGGCTCCTCGCCCTCCAGCGGCACATCACCCCCAAGCCAGAGACGTGCTACTATACGGACGTCGCTTACGTCCCTTCTCCAGCACAAGGGGGGTCAGTATATTGCCCACCGACACTGTGCTGCTCGCCAGTTTAGTGGTAGTGTGAACACAGCATTGACTGAGCCTCACTCAGTGTGAGAGAGTCACTCAGTGAGACAGACTCACTCACTGAGAGAGACTCACTCACTAGTTTGATCCCAGATGCGCTCAGCACTCTCCTTGTGGTCTCCTTTCCACCTCCATTACTCCAACCAAAAATATGTAAAATCACTTAACCAGAAGAGTTTTTTACATGCAGCAGAAAATTCTAATAAAGTGCTTTTTCACCAATAACAATCAAGGATTATTTATCTGACGCCACCCCCACAAACAAACACTATAGACATTCAAGGTTTAGGTCAAGGAATTATAAAATCTAAAGGCCTCGCCCCAATTGAGCTACAAGCTGACAACTATATAATCCCTCGCAATTTACATATAGTCGATGCTAAATTCGCTATACCGTCTGACCGAATAATAGGCACATATTTCATAAAATAGACCTAGAACCGTCCGAAGATTGGTTTATAATTAGACCAGCAATATAAATAACATACAGTTCTGGTAACAATTCAATACTTATACCAGCAAGATCAGAAGTTGTCCGAAAAATTAAAATAAACACAAGTGAAGATAGTATATTCATTCCAAATCAGAAAATTCAACCTGGTATCTACGTTGCAAACACAATTTCAACACAACAAATACATTTGTCCGATTTCTTAATACGACCAATAAAGACCAATTAACTAATATAAATAACCTAAACTTTGAACCACTTTCAAACTACGACGTAGTTCAAACCACTCCAGAAAATAGAAAGAACACAGAAGCTCAATTAAGTAACAACTTTCCAAACCTATTTAAGCCACAATTAAAAAAATTATTCACCAAGTATAGTGATGTATTCGGACTTGAAACCGAATCAATAACAACAAATAATTTGTATAAACAAAAATTGAGATTGAAGGATACTGAACCAATTTATATTAAAAACTATCGAAGCCCGCATAGTCAAGTAGAAGAAATTCAAAAACAAGTAGGCAAATTAATCTACGATAAAATTGTCGAACCATCAGTGTCAGAATACAACAGCCCACTTCTACTAGTCCCAAAGAAAGCACATCCAGGCTCAGAAGATAAGAAATGGCGATTAGTAATTGACTATCGTCAGATAAATAAAAAACTGTTGTCCGATAAGTTTCCACTAGAATTGATGATATTTTAGATCAACTAGGTAGAGCAAAATACTTTTCATGCCTTGACTTAATGTTAGGTTTTCACCAAATTGAATTTGAAGAGAGTTCAAGAAATATAACGTCTTTTTGAACGAGCAATGGCTCATATCGCTTTACGCGATTACCTTTTGACTTAAAAATAACGCCAAATTAATTTCAGAGAATGAGGACTGTTGCGTTCTCTGGACTAGAACCTTCTCAAGCATTCCTTATATGGATGATCTAATAGTTATAGGTTGTTCCGAAAAACATATGCTTAAAAACTTAACTGATGTTTTTGAGAAATGTAGGAAATACAACCTTAGGTTACATCCTGACAAATGTTCATTTTTAATGCATGAAGACACATTTCTGGGACACAAATGCACCGATAAAGGAACCTTGCCAGACGACAAAAAATTTGACGTCATTAAAAAATATCCAGTTCCACACGATGCGGACAGCGCTAGAAGATTCGTTGCATTTTGCAATTATTACAGACGTTTTATAAAAAATTTTGCCAACTGTTCTCGTCAAATAACAAGATTATGTAAAAAGGATGTTAAGTTCGAATGGACAGCCGACTACCAGCATGCATTCGAACATCTTAAATCGGCACTAAGAAACCCTATATTATTACAATATCTAGATTTCAGCAAAGAATTTTTCATAATAACTGATGCAAGTAAGCAAGCTTGTAGAGCGGCTTTAACTCAAAACCATAATGGACTCCAACTTCCAATTGCTTATGCATCACGTTCATTTACGTAGTAATAAAAGTACAACAGAACAAGAATTAGCAGCAATTCATTGGGCAATAACACATTTCAGACCATATATTTATGGTCGACATTTCACTGTCAAAACCGATCATAGACCACTTACATGTTTATTTTCAATGGTCAATCCAAGTTCCAAATTAAAACGTATGCGGCTCGAATTAAAAGACTACGATTTCAAAGTAGAGTATCTAGAGGGTAAAGATAATTTTGTAGCCGATGCATTGTCACGGATAACAATATCTGAACTTAAAGAAATACAAAATAAAATCCTGCGAATCCCTACCAGGTATCAAAGTAGACAAAAATTCTGCGCAGAAATCAATAAAGTAGAGATGCCAAGGCAATCTACTGAAACAGCTTCTCAGCCCAACGTATACGAAGTCATTAATAATAATGAAGTACATAAAGTAGTGACCTTGCATATTAAAGATATGCTATGTTTCTTGCTATGTAAGAAAATTATAGTAAAAATTGATATTGGAGATTTATATACTAATAATGGAAATATTGACTTAGGACGACTATTTCCAAGGCTCGAAAAAGAAGCCGGTATATTAAAAATCAGCCAACTAAAAATGGCACCATGAGAAAATATGTTTGAAAAAGATTCAATTGATAATTTCAAAATTATGGGCAATAAAATATTGAACACATTGAGAGAAGCGCTACTCAACCCGGTGACCACATTAACAAATGTTAAAGAGAAAAAAGCTATATTGTCTACACTACATGATGATCCAGTACAAGGAGGTCATACAGGCATTGCAAAAACCTTGGCCAATGTCAATAGACACCGTTACTGGAAAGGTATGGCTCGTGACATAACAGAGTACATCCAGAAATGTCAGAAATGTCAAAAAGCAAAAACAACAACAAATATTAACACCCCTTTAACAATTACTGAAACCCCGATAAAGGCTTTCGACAGAGTGATAGTGGATACAATTGGTCCACTACCAAAATCAGAACAAGGCAATGAATATGCAGTCACGCTCATATGTGACTTGACTAAATATTTAGTTGCTATACCTGTCGCAAATAAAAGCGCAGCAACAGTAGCAACAGAAATATTTGAATCTTTTATTCTCAAGTAGGGTCCAATGAAGACGTCCATTTCGGACATGGGAACGGAATATAAGAATTCAATTATAAATGATTTGTGCAAATATTTAAAAATAAAGAATATAACATCAACTGCACATCATCATCAAAATGTTGGAACAATAGAAAGAAGCCACAGAACATTAACGAATATATACGATCCTATATATCAGTAAATAAAACAGATTGGGACGTATGGCTTCAATATTTTGTTTACTGCTTCAATACAACCCCCTCTATGGCACATAATTATTGTTCATATGAGTTAGTATTTGGTAAGACTAATAATCTGCCAAAGTATTTTAAAAGCATAAGTAATATAGAACCTATATATAACATAGATGACTACGCTATAGAAAGTAGGAATAGATTAGAAGTAGCATACAAAAGAGCAAGAAATATGCTCGAATTAATTAAACAGAAAAATAAGGATATATATGATTTAAAAACTAGGAACATAACTCTATCAATAGGAGATAAAGTTTTACTAAAAAATGAAGTGGGCCATAAGCTAGATTTTAAATACACAGGGACCTATAGAGTTGAAAAAAAAGAAGATAATGATAATATAGTTATTTCCGGAAATAAGAGTAAAGAAAAAACAAACAGTTCATAAAGATAGGTTAAACATTTTTAATTCATAACAGACACAAAAAAAAATTTATTTCCCAAGGTATGCAAAAATATATGTAAAAAGAAAAAAAAATATTTTAAAATACATTAAATACATTATAAATATTTTACAATTATAATAAATCAAAAAAGTTATATACAATAAAGTAAAGTAAAATAACTACACTTAGTTCCGTTATGTTTCAAAAGGAGGGAGTTGTAGTATGTGCATATATCAAGGGTACACTGTACTAAGAAGCATAAATATAACAGCAACACTTTGTTGCATTTAATAAACAAAACCAATTCAAGTGAGCGTGTAATATGATCGCCCACTTATGAGCTTCGCTAAGTCAGCAGTCCCACGCTATATACATACATGCAAATATGTACATAAGACTCTCTCTTTCCCGATTATGCTGATAAGACAAAATATGTATGAAGCCGCTCCGGTCTTAGCCATAAGAATATATTGAATAAAAACATTTCAAAAAGCTAAAGTCAAACGGCAGAGACGTGCCCGTGTGTTAAACTATTTGAAATAGATAATATTAACTATAACAACACTGTTCCCCAACACTTACGACTCGAAGTAGCCAACCGCACACTGAGCACGGAGCTAGTGCAGCAGTTGTCGGCAGACGAGGTGTTATCGGCAAGCAAAAAACTAGGTGACAACTACGCTCCAGGACCAGATGGGGTGCCAAACAAGGCGCTAAAGTTGGCAATTCTAAAAAAAACAGACGCCTTCGCTGAGACATATACTATATGTCTACAGGACGGTGTATTCCCTAAGAGATGGAAGCGACAGAAACTAATCCTACCGAAAGGGGACAAGCCAATAGAGCAATCCTCGGGATACAGGCCAATCTGCCTACTGGACACGGCGGGAAAGGATTGTGTATGACCGACTACTTAGTGTCGTCGAAGAGAAAAAAAATTGCTAAAGCAATAGAGGGAACCAGATGGAGGTGGGGAGACAAGGAGTATTGCGCGGTGATTACGTTGGACATCCGCAATGCCTTTTACTCAGCAAGCTGGTCGCGTATACTGGAAGCCTTAAACCGAATAGGGATACCGTCCTCCCTTTTCCGTATAATATCCAACTACCTGTCCGATCGGGTATTGAGTTATGATACGGATGAAGGTGTTAAGAGTTACACGGTCTCAGCAGGGTTGGAACATAATGTACCACGAGGTGCTCAGAGTGCATATATCATAGGATTCGCGGATGACCTAGCTCTAATAGTGGTGGGCAAAGAAATAGAAGACGTGGAAGCGGCAGCGAATGCAGCCATAAGGATCGTGGCCAGCTGGATGCGTGGCGCTAGCCTGGAGCTGGCAGGCCATAAAACAGAGGCGGTCCTCATTTCAATCCGCAAAATAGTCGAGTTTTCTAGATTTCAGGTAGACAGCGTTAGTATTGAGTCAAAGGCTTTCATTAAGTATCTGGGGTCATGTTAGACAATAGGCTTAGCATTCGACCGCACGTAGATTACGTTAGCCAGAAAGCAGCCAAAATGCAGGCGGCCCTTTCGAGGATGCTACCCAACATAGGAGGACCTAAATCAGGTAGACCGATATGGTCAGGAGCACCGATATGGGCTTCATCGGTTGCAGGCCAGAAAGGCCTCCGAAGGAAGATGTCAATCCCCTATAGGCTCAGTGCTCTACGCACCATTTCTGGATTTCGGACGGGGTCGGACGACGCAGCCACAGTATTGGCAGGAATGCTGCCGGTAGATATACTGGCCAAGGAAATGGAGAAAATTTACATGGCCCGATTAGCCACGGGAGACGCTGTCTCAATGGACGTCATCAGGTCGGAGAGAGCAACATCAATGGCAACTTAGCCGGAGAGATGGAACACGGCGAACAAGGGGAGATGGACACATAAACTGATCCCCAATCTGGAGCAATGGATTAGGAGACGGAATGGCGAAATGACCTTCTACCTAACACAGTTTTTCACTGGACACGGCGGGTATAGGAAGTATCTCCATAGGTTCAGGCATGAGGACTCTTCAGAGTGCCCGAACTGCCCAAATCTGGACGAATTCCCGGAACAGGTGCTGTACCAATGCTCGAGGTACAGAGAGGTAGTGGACTCTGTACCTCCACCGGTGGGACTGGTAGCGTTCATGCTGGAAGGAGAGGACAAGTGGAGAAATATAAGCCAGCTCATAATAGGCATCCAGAGGGATCTGAGACGATGCAAAAAGGAGCGGCGACTAATGGATACTGCCTAAAATAGGCAACCCATTCCAGCGAAGTAATACTTTGTGGTGATCCCGCGGGGAATGTGGTGTGTGAGTGGGCGGTGAGTTTAGTACGTAGGTGCTGACGGAGTCATCAAATCGTGCATATGGTTGGCCCGGGCCAGCAGTATCTTACGAAGAATTTCACCTCCGTGCCGTTAGCAAAAAAAAAAAAAACACACACACACACACACGGGACTGGTGGTACAGGACTGCAGGACTGTGATGGTGAACTCGAGAATGGAGCAGGCCCGCGCACTCAACTGGATGACTGGGTGATGGCAAGGACTACCTGATTGTGTATATCAAACCCTAAGCCTGATCCAAGTGGGTTGAGCGCTTTCTTCGCGAACTTATCATGGCGACATTGTTTATGCTCATGCACATGAGCAAGACAAAAGTTCTGGACAGCTGGTTGGTTGTACAGTGCTGCCAACCTGAACTGAAGTAGATGCGTCAACGTAAAAAGCAAACACGCGCGAAAGTATGCCACGCTGTGTGGGTATACATGAAGTCAACTCGTGCCGCATAGCGGTGTACTTAAAAGGGGCGCTGGCAACCGCACTGGAGCGGTTAAACTCCCATCTGTCAAACGCCAGTGGCCATTGGCCACCGTTGGAGCCACAAATCAGCAGCGATGAGCGCCACAACTGGCAGCACGCCCGTCAACTGCATGCAAGCTAAACTCCACCCCCACACTGAGCCCAGTAAAGTTGGAAGCGACCCACTGGACCCCCCTTACGTAACTGTAGACATGGGCTGACGAGTCGTGCATTCTAGGACCTTAATAAGCAAGCTGACACCTTGTCGAAATGCTCCTAGGCTAATGCTCGCCTCGCCCTCGTCCCGCTAAAACCTTGCCAGGCCTCGTAGAACGCTTATCGTATGTCGCCATTCAGTTGGCCGTGCAGGCTCAGTTGATATTCCCTGACCAGCACTGATCTGGCTCTGAACTCCGTCTCCCATAAGAGACCGGAGTCAACCCTCTCGTGGACCTCACTCCATGGAAAGGCAACCACGGGATCGCGAAGGTGACTGCACAATACACACGACAACAACGGCTTCGAGTTGGGACCCAATTAATCACAATGATGAACCAAAACAACAAAAGCACCACCCCACTAGGTGGACAAGAGGAAGAAGGAATACGCCAGGCCGACCCGTTCGCTAGGCGATCATGCCTGGCGAGCACGCCCCCAGCTACACCAGTAAGGGCCCCTCAGCACTGCACCATGCAGGGAAATTGAAGAGAAAGAGACCCCGAAAAGGCTTAGGGACCCGGCGAGCCCTACGAACAAGCCACGGAGCACCCCGCCCAAGAAGAGCAAGGCAAATATCCAGGAGATCGAAGAGGTTGGCTCGATACTGGACGAGCTACTGTTCATGTATCATGGCAAGCAGCCAGCGATGAGGCACATAAACTTGGCCACTAAGAGCATGCTAGTGAGACTAAAAGAGCTGCAAGAAGCAGTCAAAGCGCAGCTCACGGAAAACCTGTGCATGCGATGCAGCGAAGAGGCCCATAAGCGGATGAGCCATGCTGAAGAAAGCGCCGGAAGCAATTCTAAATGCGACACGGCAACGCAGACGGAAGAAAGCGGTGCAGGCAGTAAGCCACCGACAGCGGCGCAAAAATCGACGGACGAGATTACAGAAAAAAATCAGATCTTGGCCCCAAGCAACGCCAAGCCGGCACCAACTCGCAAGCAGCAACGTTCACAGCCGGCAGAGGGCAAGGTACCGACCCAAGCGCGAGAGGCAAAAACACCGGTCAAAAATACCCGAGAGGTAAAAAATAAATGGACTGAGGTGAAGGGCAAGCTCACCAGGCGGAAACAGCCCAACCGACCGGATGCGATCCTGATCAAGTGTACAGAGAGCATGCCATACGCAGATGTGCTCAAAATGGTGAAAACAGCTCCCGCACTGCAGGCGCTCAAAAATAATTTACAGGGCATCCACAGGCTCCAGAAGTCATCGGACCCAGCAACCGACCAGTTGCATGTGGCAATCAGCAGCGCACTGGCTGGAAAAGCTGCCGTTAGAACCTTGCAGGAAACGGTGCAAATGGAGATTCTAGATATCGATGAGTCCACGACAGCAGATGAGGTCTTCACAGCTCTCTTTGCCTCGGTGGAAGGAGACATACCAGTAGAAGCGACGCCCACTATGAGGGCGGCCTACGGAGGAACACAGATCGCATCGCTGGCCCTGCAACCGAGCCTAGCCACGAAACTGCTCGAAACCGGCAAGGTCCGCATAGGGTGGGTTATATGCCGAATACGTCGAAAGATCGAGCCAAAGAGATGATTCAGATGCATGGGATACATCCACCACGGGCACTAGCCAAGCCGCGCACTCAACTCTGAGCAGGAACTGCCCAGAGTATAAGAAGGCCTACAAAGCGTTAAAAAATGGTTAAGTTCCTGCAACTTAACCTAAACCAGTGCAGCGCAGCCCACGATCTGCTCGCACAAACGTCCCGGGAGAAGAGAATTGATGTATCCATCATTAGCGAACCGTATACACCCAAACATATCGGAGTGTGGCACGAAAGCTTAGACGCTCACTCAACGGATGGCTCGCAAAGGGTTTGCTACGGAAAAATGTCGCATATACGTTTATAGCTGCTACATACCACCAAGCATACCCCTGGCAAAGTACACAGCCATTATTGAAGACATCGCACAGGACGCGCACAGAAAATCTCCAGTGATAATCGCCGGGGACTTCAACGAGTGAGTCACAGAATGGGGCAGCCGCAGAACGACACCAAGGGGAACCATCCTGCTGGACATACTTGCATCGCTGAATGTCTGTCTGCTGACCATCGGCACAAGAAGCACTTACAACAAAGCGGGTCGCGAGTCGATCATAGACGTGATACACGCACAGCGACCACTTTGCGGTGATATCGGACACCTCTCAACCTGGATGCAGAGGCGCCAGTAGAAGGCTCCAACACACTCGATACAAGATGGACTCTATGGACCTGGAAAGACTCCCTATGGTAGGACTTGGCATAAGAGGCGATGCCAACAGCTCTGCTGACGCGATAGCAGAGACTATCACCAACGCATGTGACGCTATACTGACCAAAGTTCGCAAGACCGGTAGCCTGGTGGAACGAGAACATAGCCAAAGCGCGCAAAGAGTGCCTCGCAGCTAGACGGAAGAGCCAACGGTCAAGACCGTCGCCCAATTTTGAGCACCATCTGCAGAGCTTCAGAGCCAAGCAGAAATTACTCAAGGAAGCTCTAAGACGCGCAAATCCCGATACTTCCAAGAGCTTTGCGACGCTGCGGACGCGGAGCCCTTTGGACTAACTTACAAGCTAGTCATGGGAAGGCAATGCGAGCAACCAATGCCAACAAGCCCGGAACAGTTGAAAAAAATAGTTCTAACGCTCTTTTTTCGACAGACCCTGGAATTGCACTGCAACTACCAGCAAATGAAATAAACGACTGTGCACCCACCGACGACAATGAGGTACTGAGCATTGCTACGAGGCTAAAGGCCGACAAATCCTCTGGACTAGACGGAATACCGAACGGGGTAATAAAAGCTGTCATTGCTGCTCACCCCAGAAGCTTCGTGGAGTTGTACAATCAATGTATAGAGGAATGCACAGTACCACGTAAATGGAAACTCCAGCGACTTGTGCTCATCCCGAAGTCCGGCAAGGAACTGGATAATCCCTCCTCATACCGCCCCCTGTGTATGCTGGACACGATGGGAAAAATATTTGATCGGATAATTTGCAATCGCCTAGAATGCAAGCTTGCTGAAGTGCGCGGTCTGTCTGAACGTCCATTTTGCTTCAGAAAACACAGGAGCACCGTGGATGTTATCAGGGCCGTGGCTGAACTAGCAGAAGACGCTATCCAAGGCACAAGATGGACAGGTGGCACCAAACAGTACTGCGTAGTCTGTAAGCTGGATGTCAGGAACGCGTTCAACACATCCCGAGCCAATTAATAAGGTCAGTGACCAGCTACTTCCAGGACAGAGTGCAAAATTACGACACGGAAGACGGCTAACGACAGTACAGGGTAACTGGAGGCGTTCCCCAGGGCTCTGTTCTCGGGCCGCTACTGTAGAACGTCATGTATGACGGAGTACTGCACCTTTGCCTACCAGAAGGCAACACAATCATTGGGTTTGCCGATGACATCGCTGTTACTCTTGCAAAGAAACTCGATGAGGTCACTCTTAGGGCCAATGCGGCTATCGACAGGATAATTGAGTGACTATCCAAGAACGGACTCGCGGAGCAGAAGTCGGCGGCAGTCTTAATAAGCAGCAGAAAGATAGTTAAGACGACATCGTTGCGCGTTGGCAGTGCTATCATTTAGTTCAAGCCCGCCATCAAATACCTGGGCGTCATGATAGACCACAGACTGTCGTATAAACAGCACCTGGAGTATATTAGCCACAAAGCGGCCAGTGTTACAAAAGCCATTAGCCAAATGTTGGCGAACGCCAAAGGACCAGGGCAGAGGAGCAGAATGCTAATCGCTGGAGTGGTGACGTCCACAATCCTCTTATCCAACATATGGGCCCCCGCAATGGAGGTTGCATCTTACAGCCAAGGATGCATAGCTGCATAGCGAGGATGTGCATTGCGTGTAGCCACCTGCTTCCGCACTGTATCGGAATACGCGGCCTTAGTTCTGCCAGGCATGATCCCACTCGGCCTGATGGCGGCCGAAAGGCAAAGTAGGGAACGACCAACAGGCAACTGCGGGACAACACCATCGAACAATGGCAAAGCAAATGGGATGCGAGCTCAAAATGGACCCACAGACTAATCCCAAACCTGAAGCTTTAGCTACAGCGGCGACACGGCAATGTAGACCACTACCTGGCACAAATATTGACTGGACATGGCTGCTTTAAAGCATAACTGCACAGGTTTAATCATGAGGACGACCCCTCTTGCGAGCACTGTGGGCACGGTGTGATTAAAGACGCGGAGCACGCCTTCCCACAATATGAAAACTCCAAACGCACACACACACAGACACACACACACAGACATAGACACACAGACACACACACACAGACACACACACACAGACACACACACACAGACACACAGACACAGACATACACACACAGACACACACACACAGACACACACACACAGACACACACAGACAGACACACACACACAGACACACACACACAGACACACACACACACACACAGACACACACACAGACACACACAGACACACACAGACACACACAGACACACACAGACACACACAGACACACACAGACACACACAGACACACACAGACACACACAGACACACACAGGCACACACAGACACACACAGACACACACAGACACACACAGACACACACAGACACACACAGACACACACAGACACACACACACACACACACACACACACACACACACACACACACACACACGCACACACACACACACACACACACACAGACACACACAGACGCACACACGTCAAACCAAAGATGACTACATACGCACACGGAGAGACGCAGGTGGCACGACTGGCTCGACTGGTGGTACACCTGCAAGACTGTGGAGGTGAACACGAGAATGGAGCAAACCCGCGCACTCACCTGGATGACGGGATGATGGCGAGGACTACCTGATGGTATATATCCAACCCTAAACCTGATCCAAGTAAGCAAGTTGAGCACTTTCTCAGCGAAACTATCATGGCGACATTGTTTATGCTCAAGCACATGAGCAAGACAAAAGCTCTGGACAGCTGGTTGGTTGTACAGTGCTGCCAACCGAAGTACATGCGTCAACGAAAAAAGCAATTACGCGCGAAAGTATGCCACGCTGTGTGGGTATACATGAGGACAAAGGAAGATATTGCATGCTTTTAGGCTTTTACGTTTTACTCGCATTGCAGCTGAAGACTCGAGGCAAGAAATTGTACAGAAGGCCACGGATCCGACCAAGTCAACTCCTGCCGCATAGCGGTGTACTAAAAAGGGGCGCTGGCGACCGAGCTGGAGCGGTTAAACTCCCATCTGTCAAACGCCAGTGAGAAACCATTGGCCACCGTTGGAGCCACAAATCAGCAACGATGAGCGCCACAACTGGCAGCACGCCCGTCAATGCAAGCAAGCAAACTCCACCCCCACACTGAGCCCAGTAAAGTGTGGAAGCGACCCACTGGACCCCCCTTACGTAACTGTAGAAATGGGCTGACGAGTCGGGCATTCTAGGACCTTAATAGGCAAGCTGACACCTTGTCGAAACGGCTCCTAGGCTAATGCTAGCCTCGCCCCCGTCCCGCTAAAACCTTGGCAGGCCTCGTAGAACGCTTATCGTATGTCGCCATTCAGTTGGCCGTGCAGGCTCAGTTGATATTCCCTGACTAGCACTGATCTGGCTCTGAACTCCGTCTCCCATAAGGACCGGAGTCAACCCTCGCGTGGACCTCACTCCATGGAAAGGCAACCACGGGATCGCGAAGGTGACTGCACAATACACACGACAACAACGGCTTCGAGTTGGGACCCAATTAATCACAATGATGAACCGAAACAACAAAAGCACCACCCCACTAGGTGGACAAGAGGAAGAAGGAGTATGCCAGGCCGACCCGTTCGCTAGGCGATCATGCCTGGCGAGCACGCCCCCGGCTACACCAGTAAGGGCCCCTCAGCCCACTGCACCATGCAGGGAAATTGAAGAGAAAGAGACCCCGAAAAGGCTTAGGGACCCGGCCAGCCCTACGAACAAGCCACGGAGCACCCCGCCCAAGAAGAGCAAGGCAAATACCCAGGAGATCGAAGAGATTGGCTCGATACTGGACGAGCTACTGTTCATGTATCATGGCAAGCAGCCAGCGATGAGGCACATAAACTTGGCCACTAAGAGCATGCTAGCGAGACTAAAAGAGCTGCAAGAAGTAGTCAAAGCGCAGCTCACGGAAAACCTACGCATGCGATGCAGCGAAGAGTCCCATAAGCAGATGAGCCATGCTGAAGAAAGCGCCGGAAGCAATTCTAAATGCGACACGGCAACGCAGACGGAAGAAAGCGGTGCAGGCAGTAAACCACCGACAGCGGCGCAAAAACCGACGAACGAGGTTACAGGAAATAATCAGATCTTGGCCCCAAGCAACTCCAAGCCGGCACCAACTCGCAAGCAGCAACGTTCACAGCCGGCAGAGGGCAAGGTACCGACCCAAGCGCGAGAGGCAAAAACACCGGTCAAAAATACCCGAGAGGTAAAAAATAAATGGACTGAGGTGAAGGGCAAGCTCACCAGGCGGAAACAGCCCAACCGACCGGATGCGATCCTGATCACGTGTACAGAGAGCATGCCATACGCAGATGTGCTCAAAATGGTGAAAACAGCTCCTGCACTGCAGGCGCTCAAAAATAATGTACAGGGCATCCGCAAATCAGCAGCAGGAGAACTGATCCTCAGGCTCCAGAAGCCATCGGACCCAGCTACCGACCAGTTGCGTGTGGCAATCAGCAGCGCACTGGCTGGAAAAGTTGCCGTTAGAACCTTGCAGGAAACGGTGCAAATGGAGGTTCTAGATATCGATGAGTCCACGACAGCAGATGAGGTCCTCACAGCTCTCTCTGCCTCGGTGGAAGGAGACATACCAGTAGAAGCGACGCCCACTATGAGGGCGGCCTACGGAGGAACACAGATCGCATCGCTGGCCCTGCAACCGAGCCTAGCCACGAAACTGCTCGAAACCGGCAAGGTCCGCATAGGGTGGGTTATATGCCGAATACGCCAAAAGATCGAGCCAAAGAGATGCTTCAGATGCATGGGATTCGGCCATACATCCACCAGGTGCAAGAGCCAGCATCCGGTTGGAAAGGAGACATGCTTTAAATGCGCAGGTACGGGGCACAAGTCTGGACAGTGCACGCATGAGGCAAAGTGCATCCTCTGCACAAGAATGGGCACGGGCACTAACCAAGCCGCGCACTCAACTCTGAGCAGGAACTGCCCGGAGTATAAGAAGGCCTACAAAGCGCTTAGAAATGGTTAAGTTCCTGCAACTTAACCTAAACCACTGCAGAGCAGCCCAGGATCTGCTCGCACAAACGACCCGGGAGACGAGAATTGATGTAGCCATCATTAGTGAACCGTATACACCCAAACACATCGGAGTGTGGCACGAAAGCCTAGACGCTGGAGCAGCACTATGGAGCTGCGGACAGGCACCATACCAGCTCACTCAACGGATGGCTCGCAAAGGGTTTGCTAGGGCAAAATGTGGTCGCATATACGTTTATAGCTGCTACATACCACCAAGCATACCCCTGGCAGAGTACACAGCCATTATTGAAGACATCGCACAGGACGCGCACGGAAAATCTCCAGTGATAATCGCCGGAGACTTCAACGCGTGGGCCACAGAATGGGGCAGCAGCAGAACGACACCAAGGGGAACCATCCTGCTGGACATATTTGCTTCGCTAAATGTCTGTCTGCTGAACATCGGCACAAGAAGCACTTACAGCAAAGCGGGTCGCGAGTCGATCATAGACCTGACGTTTGCCAGCCCAGACGTTGCCCGAGACGCCAAATGGCATGTATCGGATGTATACACCCACAGCGACCACTTTGCGGTGATAACGGACACCTATCAACTTGGAAGCAGAGGCGCCAGTAGAAGGCTCCAACACACGGGATACAAGATGAACACTATGGACCTGGAAAGACTCCTCCCTATGGTAGAAGGACTTGGCATAAGAGGCGACGCCAACAGCTCTGCTGACGCGATAGCAGAGACTATCACCAACGCATGTGACGCTATACTGACAAAAGTTCGTAAGGGTGGTAACGCACATAGACCGGTAGCCTGGTGGAACGAGGACATAGCCAAAGCGCGCAAAGAGTGCCTCGCAGCTAGGCGGAAGAGCCAACGGTCAAGACCGTCCCCCAATTTCGAGCACCATCTGCAGAACTTCAGAGCCAAGCGGAAATTACTCAAGGAAGCTATCAGACGCAGCAAATCCCGATACTTTCAGAAGCTCTGCGACGCTGCGGATGCGGAGCCCTTTGGACTGGCTTACAAGCTAGTCATGGGAAGGCTATGCAGGCAACCAATGCCAACAAACCCGGAACAGCTCAAACAAATAGTCCTAACGCTCTTTCCTCGACAGACACCTGGAATTGCACCGCAACTACCAGCAAACGGAATAAACGACTGTGCACCCACCGACGCCAATGAGGTACTGAGCATTGCTGCGAAGCTAAAGGCGGACAAATCTCCTGGACCAGACGGAATACCGAACGGGGTAATAAAAGCTGTCATTACTGCACAGCCCAGAAGATTCGTGGAGTTGTACAATCAATGTATAGCGGAATGCACAGTACCACGAAGATGGAAACTCCAGCGACTTGTGCTCATCCCGAAGCCCGGCAAGGAACTAGATGATCCCTCCTCATACCGCCCCCTGTGTATGCTGGACACGATGGGAAAAATATTTGAGCGGATAATATGCAATCGCCTAGAATGCAAGCTTGCTGAAGTGCGCGGTCTGTCTGAACGACAATTCGGCTTCAGGAAACACAGGAGCACCACGGATGCCATCAGGGCCGTGGCTGAACTAGCAGAAGACGCTATCCAAGGCACAAGATGGACAGGTGGCACCAAACAGTACTGCCTAGTCTGTACGTTGGATGTCAGGAACGCGTTCAACTCAGCCAATTGGACAAAAATACTAGAAGCGCTAACGGCCAGACACATCCCGAGCCAACTAATAAAGTTAGTGACCAGCTACTTCCAGGACAGAGTGCTAAATTACGACACAGAAGACGGCCAACGACAGTACAGGGTAACTGGAGGCGTTCCTCAGGGCTCTGTTCTCGGGCCGCTACTGTGGAACGTCATGTACGACGCAGTACTGCGCCTTTGCCTACCAGAGGGCAACACAATCATTGGTTTCGCCGATGACATCGCTGTTGTTACTGTGGCGAAGAAACTCGATGAGGTCACTCTTAGGAGCAGTGCGGCCATCGACAGGATAATTGACTGGCTATCCCAGAACGGACTCACGCTAGCGGAGCAGAAGTCGGAGGCAGTCTTAATAAGCAGCAGAAAGATAGTTGAGACGACATCGTTGCGCGTTGGCAGTGCTATCATTAAGTCCAAGCCCGCCATCAAATACCTGGGCGTCATGATAGACCACAGACTGTCGTATAAACAGCACCTGGAGTATATTAGCCACAAAGCGGCCAGTGTTACAACAGCCATTAGCCGAATGTTGGCGAACACCAAAGGACCAAGGCAGAGGAGCAGAAGGCTAATCGCTGGAGTGGTGACGTCCACAATCCTCTACGGATCCAACATATGGGCCCCCGCAATGGAGGTTGCATCTTACAGCCGAGGATGCAATGCTGCATACCGACGATGTGCATTGCGTGTAGCCACCTGCTTCCGCACTGTATCGGAAGACGCGGCCTTAGTACTGGCAGGCATGATCCCACTCGGCCTGATGGCTGCCGAAAGGCAAAGTGGGGCAACCACCAACAGGCAACTGAGGGATAACACCATCGATCAATGGCAAAGCAAATGGGATGCGAGCTCAAGTGGCAGATGGACCCACAGACTAATCCCAAACCTGAAGCTTTGGATACAGCGGCGACACGGCGATGTAGACCACTACCTGGCACAAATATTTACTGGGCATGGCTGCTTTAAAGCGTACCTGCACAGGTTTAATCATGAGGACGACCCCTTTTGCGAGCACTGTGGGTACGGTGTGATTGAGGACGCGGAGCACGCATTGTTCTACTGCCCACTCTATAGTCGCGAGCGAGACAAAGCGACGGCGGGCAGAAATGATTTGTCTCCGGAGAATCTCGTGACGCGAATGGTGGCCACTGAAAATGGATGGACAGCCGTTGCTAACATGGCATCGGCTATAATGAAGGAGCTGCGACGACAGGAGAGGATCCGACGCGGCATCGACTGATGAGCGGCTGATATACAGCCGTACCCCGCCCTGCGAAGTAGTACTTTGCGGTTGTCCCGCAGGAGCGGGTTACAACTTTCTACTCCCCACAAAATACCCTTTCCTTCTTTGTTTGTCTTAGTTCCCCCTTGTAAAATGTTAAGCCGTTATTTTCTTTTCTTCCAAAATAAAAAAAAAAAAAAAAAAAAAAAAACACAGACGCACACAGACACGCACACAGACACACACAGACACACACAGACCCACACAGACACACACAGACACACACAGACACACACAGGCACACACAGCACACACAGACACACACAGGCACACACAGGCACACACAGACACACACAGGCACACACAGACACACACAGGCACACACAGACACACACAGGCACACACAGACACACACAGACACACACAGACACACACAGGCACACACAGCACACACAGACACACACGCACACACACAGGCACACACGCACACGCACCGCACACACGCACACGCACACGCACACGCACACGCACCGCACACACGCACACGCCCACGCACACGCACACGCACACACACACACACACGCACACACACACACACGCACACACACACACACACACACACACACACACACACGCACACACGCACACACGCACACACGCACGCACGCACGCACGTACGCACGCACGCACGCACGCATGCACATAGACACACACACACACACAGACACACACACACACACAGACACACACACACACACAGACACTCACACACACACACAGACACTCACACACACACACAGACACTCACACACACACACAGACAGACACACACACACAGACACACTTGCAAGGGAGGACTGAGTGAAAGTGAAAGTGAGTTGACGCGTCTCGACTGTCGCTCCGGCTGTTCTCTGTCGTGGGCCGCAGCTCCGGCAGGGAAAGCAAAGCGATGATGTGCAATCCATTGGCGAAGGGGCTGAGCACGTGGAGACCCACGCTCACATACGCGATTCGCAAGCGGCGGATGCCAGGGTGCGTCAAACCAAAGATGACTACATACGCACACGGAGAGACGCAGGTGGCACGACTGGCACGACTGGTGGCACACCTGCAAGACTGTGGAGGTGAACACGAGAATGGAGCAAACCCGCGCACTCACCTGGATGACGGGATGATGGCGAGGACTACCTGATGCGAAACTATCATGGCGACATTGTTTATGCTCAAGCACATGAGCAAGACAAAAGCTCTGGACAGCTGGTTGGTTGTACAGTGCTGCCAACCGAAGTACATGCGTCAACGAAAAAAGCAATTACGCGCGAAAGTATGCCACGCGGTGTGGGTATACATGAGGACAAAGGAAGATATTGCATGCTTTTAGGCTTTTACGTTTTACACGCATTGCAGCTGAAGACTCGAGGCAAGAAATTGTACAGAAGGCCACGGATCCGACCAAGTCAACTCCTGCCGCATAGCGGTGTACTAAAAAGGGGCGCTGGCGACCGAGCTGGAGCGGTTAAACTCCCATCTGTCAAACGCCAGTGAGAAACCATTGGCCACCGTTGGAGCCACAAATCAGCAGCGATGAGCGCCACAACTGGCAGCACGCCCGTCAATGCAAGCAAGCAAACCCCACCCCCACACTGAGCCCAGTAAAGTGTGGAAGCGACCCACTGGACCCCCCTTACGTAACTGTAGAAATGGGCTGACGAGTCGGGCATTCTAGGACCTTAATAGGCAAGCTGACACCTTGTCGAAACGGCTCCTAGGCTAATGCTAGCCTCGCCCCCGTCCCGCTAAAACCTTGGCAGGCCTCGTAGAACGCTTATCGTATGTCGCCATTCAGTTGGCCGTGCAGGCTCAGTTGATATTCCCTGACTAGCACTGATCTGGCTCTGAACTCCGTCTCCCATAAGGACCGGAGTCAACACTCGCGTGGACCTCACTCCATGGAAAGGCAACCACGGGATCGCGAAGGTGACTGCACAATACACACGACAACAACGGCTTCGAGTTGGGACCCAATTAATCACAATGATGAACCGAAACAACAAAAGCACCACCCCACTAGGTGGACAAGAGGAAGAAGGAGTATGCAAGGCCGACCCGTTCGCTAGGCGATCATGCCTGGCGAGCACGCCCCCGGCTACACCAGTAAGGGCCCCTCAGCCCACTGCACCATGCAGGGAAATTGAAGAGAAAGAGACCCCGAAAAGGCTTAGGGACCCGGCCAGCCCTACGAACAAGCCACGGAGCACCCCGCCCAAGAAGAGCAAGGCAAATACCCAGGAGATCGAAGAGATTGGCTCGATACTGGACGAGCTACTGTTCATGTATCATGGCAAGCAGCCAGCGATGAGGCACATAAACTTGGCCACTAAGAGCATGCTAGCGAGACTAAAAGAGCTGCAAGAAGTAGTCAAAGCGCAGCTCACGGAAAACCTACGCATGCGATGCAGCGAAGAGTCCCATAAGCAGATGAGCCATGCTGAAGAAAGCGCCGGAAGCAATTCTAAATGCGACACGGCAACGCAGACGGAAGAAAGCGGTGCATGCAGTAAACCACCGACAGCGGCGCAAAAACCGACGAACGAGGTTACAGGAAAAAATCAGATCTTGGCCCCAAGCAACTCCAAGCCGGCACCAACTCGCAAGCAGCAACGTTCACAGCCGGCAGAGGGCAAGGTACCGACCCAAGCGCGAGAGGCAAAAACACCGGTCAAAAATACCCGAGAGGTAAAAAATAAATGGATTGAGGTGAAGGGCAAGCTCACCAGGCGGAAACAGCCCAACCGACCGGATGCGATCCTGATCACGTGTACAGAGAGCATGCCATACGCTGATGTGCTCAAAATGGTGAAAACAGCTCCTGCACTGCAGGCGCTCAAAAATAATGTACAGGGCATCCGCAAATCAGCAGCAGGAGAACTGATCCTCAGGCTCCAGAAGCCATCGGACCCAGCTACCGACCAGTTGCGTGTGGCAATCAGCAGCGCACTGGCTGGAAAAGCTGCCGTTAGAACCTTGCAGGAAACGGTGCAAATGGAGGTTCTAGATATCGATGAGTCCACGACAGCAGATGAGGTCCTCACAGCTCTCTCTGCCTCGGTGGAAGGAGACATACCAGTAGAAGCGACGCCCACTATGAGGGCGGCCTACGGAGGAACACAGATCGCATCGCTGGCCCTGCAACCGAGCCTAGCCACGAAACTGCTCGAAACCGGCAAGGTCCGCATAGGGTGGGTTATATGCCGAATACGCCAAAAGATCGAGCCAAAGAGATGCTTCAGATGCATGGGATTCGGCCATACATCCACCAGGTGCAAGAGCCAGCATCCGGTTGGAAAGGAGACATGCTTTAAATGCGCAGGTACTGGGCACAAGTCTGGACAGTGCACGCATGAGGCAAAGTGCATCCTCTGCACAAGAATGGGCACGGGCACTAACCAAGCCGCGCACTCAACTCTGAGCAGGAACTGCCCGGAGTATAAGAAGGCCTACAAAGCGCTTAGAAATGGTTAAGTTCCTGCAACTTAACCTAAACCACTGCAGAGCAGCCCAGGATCTGCTCGCACAAACGACCCGGGAGACGAGAATTGATGTAGCCATCATTAGTGAACCGTATACACCCAAACATATCGGAGTGTGGCACGAAAGCCTAGACGCTGGAGCAGCACTATGGAGCTGCGGACAGGCACCATACCAGCTCACTCAACGGATGGCTCGCAAAGGGTTTGCTAGGGCAAAATGTGGTCGCATATACGTTTATAGCTGCTACATACCACCAAGCATACCCCTGGCAGAGTACACAGCCATTATTGAAGACATCGCACAGGACGCGCACGGAAAATCTCCAGTGATAATCGCCGGAGACTTCAACGCGTGGGCCACAGAATGGGGCAGCAGCAGAACGACACCAAGGGGAACCATCCTGCTGGACATATTTGCTTCGCTAAATGTCTGTCTGCTGAACATCGGCACAAGAAGCACTTACAGCAAAGCGGGTCGCGAGTCGATCATAGACCTGACGTTTGCCAGCCCAGACGTTGCCCGAGACGCCAAATGGCATGTATCGGATGTATACACCCACAGCGACCACTTTGCGGTGATAACGGACACCTATCAACTTGGAAGCAGAGGCGCCAGTAGAAGGCTCCAACACACGGGATACAAGATGAACACTATGGACCTGGAAAGACTCCTCCCTATGGTAGAAGGACTTGGCATAAGAGGCGACGCCAACAGCTCTGCTGACGCGATAGCAGAGACTATCACCAACGCATGTGACGCTATACTGACAAAAGTTCGTAAGGGTGGTAACGCACATAGACCGGTAGCCTGGTGGAACGAGGACATAGCCAAAGCGCGCAAAGAGTGCCTCGCAGCTAGGCGGAAGAGCCAACGGTCAAGACCGTCCCCCAATTTTGAGCACCATCTGCAGAACTTCAGAGCCAAGCGGAAAGTACTCAAGGAAGCTATCAGACGCAGCAAATCCCGATACTTTCAGAAGCTCTGCGACGCTGCGGACGCGGAGCCCTTTGGACTGGCTTACAAGCTAGTCATGGGAAGGCTATGCAGGCAACCAATGCCAACAAACCCGGAACAGCTCAAACAAATAGTCCTAACGCTCTTTCCTCGACAGACACCTGGAATTGCACCGCAACTACCAGCAAACGGAATAAACGACTGTGCACCCACCGACGACAATGAGGTACTGAGCATTGCTGCGAAGCTAAAGGCGGACAAATCTCCTGGACCAGACGGAATACCGAACGGGGTAATAAAAGCTGTCATTACTGCACAGCCCAGAAGTTTCGTGGAGTTGTACAATCAATATATAGCGGAATGCACAGTACCACGAAGATGGAAACTCCAGCGACTTGTGCTCATCCCGAAGCCCGGCAAGGAACTAGATGATCCCTCCTCATACCGCCCCCTGTGTATGCTGGACACGATGGGAAAAATATTTGAGCGGATAATATGCAATCGCCTAGAATGCAAGCTTGCTGAAGTGCGCGGTCTGTATGAACGACAATTCGGCTTCAGGAAACACAGGAGCACCACGGATGCCATCAGGGCCGTGGCTGAACTAGCAGAAGACGCTATCCAAGGCACAAGATGGACAGGTGGCACCAAACAGTACTGCCTAGTCTGTACGTTGGATGTCAGGAACGCGTTCAACTCAGCCAATTGGACAAAAATACTAGAAGCGCTAACGGCCAGACACATCCCGAGCCAACTAATAAAGTTAGTGACCAGCTACTTCCAGGACAGAGTGCTAAATTATGACACAGAAGACGGCCAACGACAGTACAGGGTAACTGGAGGCGTTCCTCAGGGCTCTGTTCTCGGGCCGCTACTGTGGAACGTCATGTACGACGGAGTACTGCGCCTTTGCCTACCAGAGGGCAACACAATCATTGGTTTCGCCGATGACATCGCTGTTGTTACTGTGGCGAAGAAACTCGATGAGGTCACTCTTAGGAGCAGTGCGGCCATCGACAGGATAATTGACTGGCTATCCCAGAACGGACTCACGCTAGCGGAGCAGAAGTCGGAGGCAGTCTTAATAAGCAGCAGAAAGATAGTTGAGACGACATCGTTGCGCGTTGGTAGTGCTATCATTAAGTCCAAGCCCGCCATCAAATACCTGGGCGTCATGATAGACCACAGACTGTCGTATAAACAGCACCTGGAGTATATTAGCCACAAAGCGGCCAGTGTTACAACAGCCATTAGCCGAATGTTGGCGAACACCAAAGGACCAAGGCAGAGGAGCAGAAGGCTAATCGCTGGAGTGGTGACGTCCACAATCCTCTACGGATCCAACATATGGGCCCCCGCAATGGAGGTTGCATCTTACAGCCGAGGATGCAATGCTGCATACCGACGATGTGCATTGCGTGTAGCCACCTGCTTCCGCACTGTATCGGAAGACGCGGCCTTAGTACTGGCAGGCATGATCCCACTCGGCCTGATGGCTGCCGAAAGGCAAAGTGGGGCAACCACCAACAGGCAACTGAGGGATAACACCATCGATCAATGGCAAAGCAAATGGGATGCGAGCTCAAGTGGCAGATGGACCCACAGACTAATCCCAAACCTGAAGCTTTGGCTACAGCGGCGACACGGCGATGTAGACCACTACCTGGCACAAATATTTACTGGGCATGGCTGCTTTAAAGCGTACCTGCACAGGTTTAATCATGAGGACAACCCCTTTTGCGAGCACTGTGGGTACGGTGTGATTGAGGACGCGGAGCACGCATTGTTCTACTGCCCACTCTATAGTCGCGAGCGAGACAAAGCGACGGCGGGCAGAAATGATTTGTCTCCGGAGAATCTCGTGACGCGAATGGTGGCCACTGAAAATGGATGGACAGCCGTTGCTAACATGGCATCGGCTATAATGAAGGAGCTGCGACGACAGGAGAGGATCCGACGCGGCATCGACTGATGAGCGGCTGATATACAGCCGTACCCCGCCCTGCGAAGTAGTACTTTGCGGTTGTCCCGCAGGAGCGGGTTACAACTTTCTACTCCCCACAAAATACCCTTTCCTTCTTTGTTTGTCTTAGTTCCCCCTTGTAAAATGTTAAGCCGTTATTTTCTTTTCTTCCAAAATAAAAAAAAAAAAAAAAAAAACACACACAGACACACACACACACACACAGACACACACACACACACAGACACACACAACACACACAGACACACACAACACACACAGACACACACAACACACACACACACACACAGACACACAGACACACAGACACACAGACACACAGACACACAGACACACAGACACACAGACACACAGACACACAGACACACAGACACACAGACAAACAGACAGACAAACAGACACACAGACACACAGACACACAGACACACAGACACACAGACACACAGACACACACACACACAGACACACAGACACACAGACACACAGACACACAGACACACAGACACACAGACACACAGACACACAGTCACACAGACAGAGAGAGACAGAGACAGACAGAGACAGACACAGACAGACAGAGACAGACACAGACAGACAGAGACAGACACAGACAGAGACAGACAGAGACAGACAGAGACAGAGACAGACAGACAGACAGACAGACAGACAGACAGACAGACACAGACAGACACAGACAGACAGACAGACAGACAGACACAGACAGACAGACACAGACAGACACAGACAGACACAGACAGACATACACAGACAGACAGACAGACACAGACAGACACAGACAGACACAGACAGACAGACACAGACAGACAGACACATACAGACAGACACATACAGACACAGACAGACACAGACATACACAGACAGACACAGACATACACAGACAGACACGACAGACCAGACAGACAGACACAGACATACACATACATACAGACACAGACACAGACAGACAGACACAGACAGACCAGACAGACAGACACATACAGACAGACACAGACAGACACAGACAGACAGACACAGACAGACAGACACAGACAGACAGACACAGACAGACAGACACAGACAGACAGACACAGACAGACAGAGACAGACAGACCAGACAGACAGAGACAGACAGACACAGACAGACAGACACAGACAGACAGACACAGACAGACAGACAGACACACAGACAGACAGACCGACTGACCGACAGACAGACAGACAGACACAGACAGACAGACAGACACAGACAGACAGACAGACACAGACAGACAGACAGACACAGACAGACAGACAGACACAGACAGACAGACACACACAGACAGACAGACAGACAGACACAGACAGACAGACACACACAGACAGACAGAGAGACACAGACAGACAGGACACACACAGACAGACAGACAGACACAGACAGACAGACAGACACAGACAGACACACACAGACAGACAGACACACACAGACAGACAGACACACACAGACAGACAGACACACACAGACAGACACAGCAAGCTGGCCTAGCTATGATTGACCTAGCTGCGCCCCTAATTTTATTTCTGACGACTGTTACCGCTTGGTAGTGCGTGCAGCTGCCATTAAATGGTTTGAACAGCTCGTACGTGTTTACGGCCGATTGTCTCCATGCTACATTTTCGACAGATCCCCCATTTAACTCGGGAACTGATTTTATTATACCGAGAAGAATATAACATCTGATTTCTGAGTTCACCAAAATTCTCTGATAAACTTTCACATGTGGCGCATGAATGCAAAAATTGCTAATCTTCCGCTCATCTCACTTAACTGTGCCTGGAGTCTCTGTTCCTGCTACTTGATCTAAATTCATTTCGTTTTGTTTTTCAAGATATCTTGACCAAACTCGGCGTTTATTAGTTTTACTATACTCCACATATATAGACAAAATCATATTAAGATCGGACCACTATATCATATAGCTGTCAGAGGAACAATCGGTAGAAAATTAAGTTGTATAAAAAAACATTTTATTTTTCAATATCTTGACCGCTCTTGAATGCGTGGGACTGGATAGTGATGAGTCGACAAATTCCTCCCTGCCGCGGCGACTTTTCGCCAGCCTTATATATATATGTAAAAATTTATACATAAGCTGACCGCTCTTCTGCCGGCGTCATTGGCTGCGCAGCAACGCAGTCTTAAGCTGTATGATACGATTTTTAGATAACCAACACTCAAAAAATAAATGCACCTATAAAAAACGGTCTTCTTAAGTAAATTAAATAATTAGATGGCGACCGTGATTGAGTGAACTAAATAAGCGAAACCAAAAAAAATAGAAATAATCACCGAAATACATGGCAAAGGAGCTAATTGTGTCTAAATAAATAAATAAAAACGCCGCTTGCCGCATGTTCAACTGCACAAAAACAGATTTTCTAAAACCAGCTAAAGTATAAATAATAAAAGAAGCGAACATAGCCAATCCTCCATCTTCCAAGCCATTACCGAGAAAGCCGGGCAGGTGCCCGAACGACTGCCCTGGACCCCTCAGCAGCGTAGAATGCAAATCAACGTACATGAAATGAAGAAGAACAAGAAAAAGTACGAAGACTGGCACCGGCCACGCCTGAGCCCATAGGTCCAGGACATCTTCAGCTGAGAAACAAAAAACGCTAGAGGCAACCCGCCACTTGCGCAAACAAGGGAGCGGCGGCAACCAACTGACACGCTGG
Source organism: Drosophila virilis (assembly GCF_030788295.1). Classification (NCBI taxonomy): domain Eukaryota; kingdom Metazoa; phylum Arthropoda; class Insecta; order Diptera; family Drosophilidae; genus Drosophila; species Drosophila virilis. Next base: position 254,197 of record NW_027212854.1, read on the forward strand.
AGAACTGTAACATGGAGAACTGATGGCAGCTGAATCATTAAATTAATTCAAAATTAAATATATAAGATAAATTGTAAAATTGTGCAGCATTTTTTCCGCTCAACTAGAAGAATAGCACGTAAAGCTATACGAACAAATAGGCAGAATACTGTAAAACTAATTAAAAAGAAAAAATACAAATTTTAATTGTATAAGTAAATTTGACAATGGTATAGATGACACACCCAAAATTGGGTTAATTGACACTAAAACAGTGGACTCTAATGCCAATGTCATTAACAAAATCGAATCAACAAAAATTAATAAATATATTATTATCAATAATTGTTTGTATTATGTGCGCATAAATTCTGTATAAAATAAATAAGTGTGTAATAATAAGAGCTTTAGACCAAGCTAACGATCTAGACAAGATCTAATTTGATAATAGTGCAAACAGTTGTTCTAAAAATATATTCCAAAATAATATATGATACATATGTGGGTGTGTATTACCCAAGGCAGGCCATTGCCCACTATCGACGTACTCATAACAACGAGATCCCTAGACGAAGGCAAATTCGCCATTCGGCGAATCCGCTAAAACAGAAGACGAAAACGTGCACGATGCAAAAATGAGCACCGTGCCGAAAACGACGAAGACTTAATCCAACTATTTGTAACCTTAAACATTACAATAACATTTGTATAACCTTATCCAAAATAAAACCCCACATATTTGGGAGCTCATACGGGAGAAAAGAAGTAGTGGTTAAAAGGCTCATCAAGGACGATTAACGAAGTAAAGTGATTTGTGATAGTGAACCTTTTTTGTAGACAACGTAAGAAGTGGAAGGCTGCAAAATTGTTTAAGAGTTGTAAAAGAGGAAAGACTGAAGTGTTGAAATCAAATTTAAACGAGTTAATTCCAAGAAGTTTGAAAGCAGCGACAAAGACAGGAATAACAGACGCCGTCTGCGTGAATTTGTTTTTAAATATAATGAAAACGACGCAACGATTGCCGACAAAGCGTCAACGAATTGCAAACACAACGCTTTGCTATAAGTTTCCGCGACGTGGAAGAGTCCGTTCGAGTATTTGATGGTAGTGAATCGTATACTAACAGTTAAGGATCTAGGCGTTATTTTTGATTCTAAGCTCTGTTTCAATCTTCATATAGATACCATTGTTAATGAGGCAAAAGGTGTACTGGGATTCATTAAACGATGGTCTAAAGAGTTTAATGATCCTTTTATAACAAAACTTCTGTACATCTCTCTTGTTCGCCCTATCCTTGAATACTGCTCTTGCATCTGGTCTCCACAGATTAACAACAGCCAGGATCGCATTGAATCTGTTCAGAAACAATTTCTGCTTTTTGCCTTACGAGGTTTAAATTGGTACCCTAATCTTCGGTTGCCGTCCCACTCCAGCAGACTGCTTCTTCTCAACCTTCCGTCGTTAACAAACCGTAGGACAATTCTCGGTGTTGTCCTTCTACATAAGTAATTATTGGCAACATAGATTCTCCTTTTCTGCTAGGGCGTCTTCAATTCTCTGTTCCGGCTAGACCAACCAGAAATTATCGCCCCTTATTACTATCTACGTGCACAACAGATTACGCTATGCACAATTCTTTTCGCGTGCTATGTAAAAATTATAATAGTTTGCATCACGTTTTCTCTACCGAACTGTCTCTACCCCTAATAAAATCATTGCTTTCAGGATACCTGCGGGAAGTCGCTGACCATTCCCAGCTATGAGCAGGGGCATAGCTTGACGGACAGGCTGAAAAATTTTCCCTCACCGGGTCGGTGATTTCCCATTACTTTTCTCTTTTTCCTATCTACTTAACACTCTTAATCTAACTTACATTGCTTTACTTTATTAACAATCTTCTTACTCTCTTTTTTCCTATTTATTGTATTTTGTTTATTAATATAGCAAATTAAGATTATTTTTAATTTTACTTGAGATCACTTTTTCCTACTTACAACCTTCTGCTTAGATGTAGGCTCTAATAGCGTCACTGACAAAATTAGCTGTGAAAAGGGGCACAGCTGGACGGACTGGCAAATAAAACACCTCCATCGGTCGGTGATGCTATTTAGAAAATTGTATCCTTTAACTAGGCTTTTAGCATATAATTATATTGTACAATTTTGAATAATGAGGAAGACACTCGTTTTGTCGACCATTAATAAATAAATAAATAAATAAATATAGGAAGGATTACAGCCACCCATGCCGCGTCAGTCATTGAGTCAGGTAGAAATCAGTCGACCGTGCTTCCTACTCACCCAAGGCTGTATGTTAGGGATCAGTAAGTAGTAGCTCTCCAACTCGCCTGCCATTCATCCATGGTTTTGGCCCGCTTTGTAGCTGTTGCTCGTTGTCTCCGTTGGCAAAATCTACCGGGCCCATTCCGGGCAGCACGAGTGCTGCATCTTCGAAGACAGTACGGTAGGAGCTGAGGCATCGTAGCGCGCACTTACGGTATGCAGCCTTGCTGCTTCGGCCGCAAGCTGGTACCCTCAGTGCCGGCGCCCAGAATATTGCGGCATACAGTGTTATATACCTGCTCTTCTGCCGCGGGCCCGCAATGTTTGCCATCATCCTGGCTACGGCATTCACTGCTTTCACCGTGTTTCCCCTAACGAACTCCAGATGATGCTTGAAAGTAGGCCGGTGGTTAAGCTTTACTAACAAGTACCTGATGGCTGTCTGTATATGGGACAGTTGTCGACGCATATTATGGCTGTTTCCACTGCTTTACGACTGCTGACCAGTACTACCTCCGCCTTATGGGCAGCCGGTTTTAAACCATTGGTCGCGAGCCAGTTCACTACATGGCAGATAGCGGTGTTCGTTTTTTCCTCGACCGCAGGCTGCTCCTTGCTGACCGTAACCACCGCTATATCCTCCGCAAAGTCAATGATACGAGTGCCTGCAAGGATGTCCAAGTGGAGAACAGCGTCGTACATAACATTCCACAACCTAGGTCCCAGGACAGATCCTTGTGGAACGCCGCCAGTTAATGGTGGACTGCCGCTGTTCTGCTCCTGGTTGCTTGGCCACTATTAGATTTAGCGATTTTGCTGGAACCCCGTCAGGTCCAAGGGCTCTTACATTCTTACATTTGACTAGTGTGGCATCTGGTGTGCTTCTTCTCGGCTACAGTGTGTTGGGCTTTTTGTTGTTTGCATTTGTTGTATGCATAAAAATAGGGAAATAGTAAATAAAACAAACTGGTAAAAAATATCAAAATTATTGATCAAGTCACGTTCGAATTTAATAGCCGTCAAAGAAAGGTATCATTTAGATATATTTATACCAACGATCCTTAATATCCCTTTGAGAATAGATCATAGGGAAGAGCAGAAAACAGAAAAGCGAGGGAACTGATATAAAAGAAACAGATCTAAACGACCTGACAATTCCTGCGCTAATACCATGATCGGAACACGATGAAGAAATAGAACAGGAAGAAGTATTATATTCATACACAAGTAGAATTGACATTAAAGAAAACATAATGACAGACCCAAGTGCGCACGGTCATACATAAAAGTCATTTCGAATGCCATTCCAGAACTTAATGGACAAACATTACATCTTCAAGTTAGTAAATTTAACAAAAGGCACATTCGAAGAAATAGCTGTTGAGGTGATTAAATCAAAAATGATTGGCCCAGCACTATACAAGGTCCAAAATGAAACGACCATCAATGCAATCATAAAAAATTGCAAGATACTATAGTTGGTTAAACATACGACGTAGTAAATGCCAAATTGTCAAAAGCCACACAGAAAGGGAAAACTGCCGAAAAGTTCACTACAGAAATTGACAATTTACGAAGGCTCTTGACGTGGTATATTGACGAGGGCCTATCGGCCGAACATGGTGATAAATTCAGCACCAAAGAAGCCATTAGCACAATGGTTAAAAAATGTGAACATAGAAAACTAAAAACAATTCTTGAGGCAGGAAATTTCACAACTATGATCGAAGTCATCACCAAGTACTTACAATGTAGTACTGAAATGACAGGCAATGCAAATACAAGATTTTACACCATAAGAGGACAAACTTATCGAGGTAATAATAACCAAGGTAATTTTCGTGGTAGACGACATGGCCGTAGTAACCATCAGTACAACGGTCACTGCTACTCCTGAAATAACGGCTACAACCAAAATTATAATAACCAGACCACCTATAATAATAGAGGTCGTGGAATTTATAGAGGAAACAACCGTGGCGGAGCCAACAATGATAACAACAATAACAACAAATACAAAGGTAAAATTACTCAAATATCAGGTGTTGGCGATGGAACAATAAACTCAAACTTTCAAATAGTAGACTTAAAACCAGAAAACGATTGGCGTATACTAAGGCCCGACAATCTCGATCACCCAATAAATCATACCCTTCAAAACAATTTGACAACTCTACCAGCATAGTCCGAAGTTGTCCGAAAAATGAAATTATCCACATAATATTTTTAAACGCTCATATGCGCTACTGGTTTAAAACGAAATTTTCATGTTGCCGCGAAATGTAGTTCTTAAGTATGAAGCACGAATGTAAATATTTATTTGTGTTTGTTTTTTTACGAATGGCTTGATATATTCAAAATACACTTTTGCTGTAAAAAAATTTGTAACAAACTTTCATAGTACGGGACATGGTTGGTTGTGCGCCGGTTATTTGATTTATCAATAACAGATGTTGATGTTGTAACAAACAAGTTGCGAGCTTACCTTTTAGGCATCCCTTTTAAGTTGATCACAAACCAATGCATTCACAAACACGTTAGAAAATCAGAATCTGTGCACAAGGGTGGCCAGGTATTGTTTTTAAAAGAGTTGAACTATGAAGTCGAGCACCGATCCGGTTCACGCATGAAACGTAGCTGCGCTCTCGAGATATCCAATAATGACAATAAATTATGAAAGCATATCGATTAGGATAGTGAATGCACAAAAATAAAATGAATAATTGAAATCAATCATAAAAATATCGATGACGAAAAGAATTATGAAGATTATTTCATAAAGGCAGGCATTCATTCTTTACTCATGGTAGTTAAAAAAAAGTTTGTAACACCGATGGCCCAAGTAACTCTTCGACTTGTGCAAAGTATCTAAAGCCATGGTCGATTCCGGAAAATTCGCCAGTCGGCAAATCCGCTAAAACAGAAGACGAAAACGTGCACGATGCAGAAAAGAGCACCGTGCCGAAAACGACGAAGACGAGAGTTGGAGTTTGGCCTTAGACGAGAAAGGTTGTGAGAGCTGCTTCCCAAACGAGGAAAGACGACGATTCCTATAACTTAACCCAACTGTTTGTAACTTTAAACATTACAATAATATTTGTATAACCTTATCCAAAATAAAACCCCACACTGCTGATATATATAGAGAAGAGAAATAAATTGAATATGAATACATGCACAGGTATGACCTAGCTTTTTTCCACAGTAAGAAATTGTAGAGTATTCTTCGAAAAATACATAGACGAATTGTTAGGACAAATTATTGTACTAAAAATTATGAACAAAAAATAAAAAAAAAATTATAAATCTTTAGTATGGAATGGGAGCAACTAACTCTCCATATCCGTGAAATTAAAGAAACTTCTGATAAGTTTTACAAATGTGTTGGCCAGAATAGGGTAAGACACGATAAATAAACATGCAAAGATTGTTGTCGATTGCTTTAACGAGGCAGCACCGATGGGTATCAGTTCACGAGGGGGAGATGGCATGAAAGCCTCAGCTAGATTCTCATGATTGACGATTGCCATCTTCTTTTTTTCTTGGGATGGATAAAGCTAGCAATGACACTTATTCTGCTCTTTGCTAATTTTTTCCAATCAACTTACTCTTCAGTCTGTCGTAATACTAATTCTTACCCTTATACTATTTCTTCCGCTAGTTCTATACCTCCTCCCATTATTTCACACTCCTCTCTCCTATTAGCTATAAACTCTTTAAAATCTTCTTACTCTCCTTGGCCGGACAATATTCCTAGTTGTCTACTCAAGGAGTGTAGTTCTTCCCTTTTTTATCCATTGCTAAAGCTTTTTAAAACTTCTGTCTTTCCATCTCTTTGGAAAGAATCTTATATCATTCCTCATCACAAGAATGGTGGGAAGTCTGATATACAGAATTACAGGGGCATTCCAAAACTGTCCGCTATTCCTAAATTTTTTAAAAAAATAATCACTTCGAATTTGCAGCATTTGTGCAAATCAGTTGTTTCCCCTGTTTAACATGGATTCGTAAAGAATCGGTCAACTACGACCAATCTGCTTGAGTTTACTTCTTTGGTAAATGATGCTTTCCTTTCGAAAATGCAAACTGATGTCATTTACACTGACTTTAGTAAGGCGTTTGACTCTGTGCACCATGACATTTTACTTTTTAAACTTGACCGAATAGGTTTCCCTCTGTCCCTTTTACTTTGGATTAATTCTTATTTAAAAGGTAGGACCCAAAGAGTAAACTGAGGTTGACTACCTCTAAAAGGGTTCACGTTACTTCTGGTGTTCCTTAAGGTAGTCATCTTGGACCTTTACTCTTTATTTTTTTTTATAAATGATCTTCCCTCTGTTATATCACATGCCCGTGTACTCATGTATGCGGACGATGTCAAACTTTTTCTATCATACACTAACCCCCTACATCATTCTCGTCTACAAGACGATTTGAACGCTATTCCACTTTGGTGTTCGGCCAATCAATTGCATCTAAATTGTTCAAAGTGTATGTTTATGACATTTAATCGTACTACATCTTATCTTGTCAGTTATACAATCGACAATATCCCTTTGAATCGTATACTAACAGTTAAGGATCTAGGCGTTATTTTTGATTCTAAGCTCTGTTTCAATCTTCATATAGATACCATTGTTAATGAGGCAAAAGGTGTACTGGGATTCATTAAACGATGGTCTAAAGAGTTAAACGATCCTTTTATAACAAAACTTCTGTACATCTCTCTTGTTCGCCCTATCCTTGAATACTGCTCTTGCATCTGGTCTCCACAGATTAACAACAGCCAGGACCGTGTTGAATCTGTTCAGAAGCAATTTCTGCTTTTTGCCTTACGAGGTTTAAATTGGGACCCTAATCTTCGGTTGCCGTCCCACTCCAGCAGACTGCTTCTTCTCAACCTTCCGTCGTTAACAAACCGTAGGACAATTCTCGGTGTTGTCCTTCTACATAAGTAATTATTGGCAACATAGATTCTCCTTTTCTGCTAGGGCGTCTTCAATTCTCTGTTCCGGCTAGACCAACCAGAAATTATCGCCCCTTATTACTATCTACGTGCACAACAGATTACGCTATGCACAATTCTTTTCGCGTGCTATGTAAAAATTATAATAGTTTGCATCACGTTTTCTCTACCGAACTGTCTCTACCCCTAATAAAATCGTTGCTTTCAGGATACCTGCGGGAAGTCGCTGACCATTCCCAGCTATGAGCAGGGGCATAGCTTGACGGACAGGCTGAAAAATTTTCCCTCACCGGGTCGGTGATTTCCCATTACTTTTCTCTTTTTCCTATCTACTTAACACTCTTAATCTAACTTACATTGCTTTACTTTATTAACAATCTTCTTACTCTCTTTTTTCCTATTTATTGTATTTTCTTTATTTATATAGCAAATTAAGATTATTTTTAATTTTACTTGAGATCACTTTTTCCTACTTACAACCTTCTGCTTAGATGTAGGCTCTAATAGCGTCACTGACAAAATTAGCTGTGAAAAGGGGCACAGCTGGCCGGACTGGCAAATAAAACACCTCCATCGGTCGGTGATGCTATTTAGAAAATTGTATCCTTTAACTAGGCTTTTAGCATATAATTCTATTGTACAATCTTTTGAATAATGAGGAAGACACTCGTTTTGTCGACCATTAATAAATAAATAAATAAATAAATATAGGAAGGATTACAGCCACCCATGCCGCGTCAGTCATTGAGTCAGGTAGAAATCAGTCGACCGTGCTTCCTACTCACCCAAGGCTGTATGTTAAGGATCAGTAAGTAGTAGCTCTCCAACTCGCCTGTCATTCATCCATGGTTTTGGCCCGCTTTGTAGCTGTTGCTCGTTGTCTCCGTTGGCAAAATCTACCGGGCCCATTCCGGGCAGCACGAGTGCTGCATCTTCGAAGACAGTACGGTAGGAGCTGAGGCATCGTAGCGCGCACTTACGGTATGCAGCCTTGCTGCTTCGGCCGCAAGCTGGTACCCTCAGTGCCGGCGCCCAGAATATTGCGGCATACAGTGTTATATACCTGCTCTTCTGCCGCGGGCCCGCAATGTTTGCCATCATCCTGGCTACGGCATTCACCGTGTTTCCCCCAACGAACTCCAGATGATGCTTGAAAGTAGGCCGGTGGTTAAGCTTTACTAACAAGTACCTGATGGCTGTCTGTACATGGGACAGTTGTCGACGCATATTATGGCTGTTTCCACTGCTTTACGACTGCTGACCAGTACTGCCTCCGCCTTATGGGCAGCCGGTTTTAAACCATTGGTCGCGAGCCAGTTCACTACATGGCGGATAGCGGTGTTCGTTTTTTCCTCGACCGCAGGCTGCTCCTTGCTGACCGTAACCACCGCTATATCCTCCGCAAAGTCAATGATACGAGTGCCTGCAAGGATGTCCAAGTGGAGAACAGCGTCGTACATAACATTCCACAACGTAGGTCCCAGATCCTTGTGGAACGCCGCCAGTTAATGGTGGACTGCCGCTGTTCTGCTCCTGGTTGCTTGGCCACTATTAGATATAGCGATTTTGCTGGAACCCCGTCAGGTCCAAGGGCTCTTACATTCTTACATTTGACTAGTGTGGCATCTGGTGTGCTTCTTCTGCCTCCGCCTTATGGGCAGCCGGTTTTAAACCATTGGTCGCGAGCCAGTTCACTACATGGCGGATAGCGGTGTTCGTTTTTTCCTCGACCGCAGGCTGCTCCTTGCTGACCGTAACCACCGCTATATCCTCCGCAAAGTCAATGATACGAGTGCCTGCAAGGATGTCCAAGTGGAGAACAGCGTCGTACATAACATTCCACAACCTAGGTCCCAGGACAGATCCTTGTGGAACGCCGCCAGTTAATGGTGGACTGCCGCTGTTCTGCTCCTGGTTGCTTGGCCACTATTAGATATAGCGATTTTGCTGGAACCCCGTCAGGTCCAAGGGCTCTTACATTCTTACATTTGACTAGTGTGGCATCTGGTGTGCTTCTTCTCGGCTACAGTGTGTTGGGCTTTTTGTTGTTTGCATTTGTTGTGTGCATAAAAATAGGGAAATAGTAAATAAAACAAACTGGTAAAAATTATCAAAATTATTGATCGTCACGTTCGAATTTAATAGCCGTCAAAGAAAGGTATCATTTAGATATATGTATACCAACGATCCTTAATACCCCTTTGAGAATAGATCATAGGGAAGAGCAGAAAACAGAAAAGCGAGGGAACTGATATAAAAGAAACAGATCTAAACGACCTGACAATTCCTGCGCTAATACCATGATCGGAACACGATGAAGAAATAGAACAGGAAGAAGTATTATATTCATACACAAGTAGAATTGACATTAAAGAAAACATAATGACAGACCCAAGTGCGCACGGTCATACATAAAAGTCATTTCGAATGCCATTCCAGAACTTAATGGACAAACATTACATCTTCAAGTTAGTAAATTTAACAAAAGGCACATTCGAAGAAATAGCTGTTGAGGTGATTAAATCAAAAATGATTGGCCCAGCACTATACAAGGTCCAAAATGAAACGACCATCAATGCAATCATAAAAAATTGCAAGATAATATAGTTGGTTAAACATACGACGTAGTAAATGCCAAATTGTCAAAAGCCACACAGAAAGGGAAAACTGCCGAAAAGTTCACTACAGAAATTGACAATTTACGAAGGCTCTTGACGTGGTATATTGACGAGGGCCTATCGGCCGAACATGGTGATAAATTCAGCACCAAAGAAGCCATTAGCACAATGGTTAAAAAATGTGAACATAGAAAACTAAAAACAATTCTTGAGGCAGGATATTTCACAACTATGATCGAAGTCATCACCAAGTACTTACAATGTAGTACTGAAATGACAGGCAATGCAAATACAAGATTTTACACCATAAGAAGACAAACTTATCGAGGTAATAATAACCAAGGTAATTTTCGTGGTAGACGACATGGCCGTAGTAACCATCAGTACAACGGTCACTACCAAAACAATTGCTACTCCTGAAATAACGGCTACAACCAAAATTATAATAACCAGACCACCTATAATAATAGAGGTCGTGGAACTTATAGAGGAAACAACCGTGGCGGAGCCAACAATGATAACAACAATAACAACAAATACAAAGGTAAAATTACTCAAATATCAGGTGTTGGCGATGGAACAATAAACTCAAACTTTCAAATAGTAGACTTAAAACCAGAAAACGATTGGCTTATACTAAGGCCCGACAATCTCGATCACCCAATAAATCATACCCTTCAAAACAATTTGACAACTCTACCAGCATAGTCCGAAGTTGTCCGAAAAATGAAATTATCCACATAATATTTTTAAACGCTCATATGCGCTACTGGTTTAAAACGAAATTTTCATGTTGCCGTGAAATGTAGTTCTTAAGTATGAAGCACGAATGTTAATATTTATTTGTGTTTGTTTTTTTACGAATGGCTTGATATATTCAAAATACACTTTTGCTGTAAAAAAATTTGTAACAAACTTTCATAGTACGGGACATGGTTGGTTGTGCGCCGGTTATTTGATTTATCAATAACAGATGTTGATGTTGTAACAAACAAGTTGCGAGTTTACCTTTTAGGCATCCCTTTTAAGTTGATCACAAACCAATGCATTCACAAACACGTTAGAAAATCAGAATCTGTGCACAAGGGTGGCCAGGTATTGTTTTTTCAAGAGTTGAACTATGAAGTCGAGCACCGATCCGGTTCACGCATGAAACGTAGCTGCGCTCTCGAGATATCCAATAATGACAATAAATTATGAAAACATATCGATTAGGATAGTGAATGCACAAAAATAAAATGAATAATTGAAATCAATCATAAAAATATCGATGACGAAAAGAATTATGAAGATTATTTCATAAAGGCAGGCATTCATTCTTTACTCATGGTAGTTAAAAAAAAGTTTGTAACACCGATGGCCCAAGTAACTCTTCGACTTGTGCAAAGTATCTAAAGCCATAGTCGATTCCGGAAAATTCGCCAGTCGGCAAATCCGCTAAAACAGAAGACGAAAACGTGCACGATGCAGAAAAGAGCACCGTGCCGAAAACGGCGAAGACGAGAGTTGGAGTTTGGCCTTAGACGAGAAAGGTTGTGAGAGCTGCTTCCCAAACGAGGAAAGACGACGATTCCTATAACTTAACCCAACTGTTTGTAACTTTAAACATTACAATAATATTTGTATAACCTTATCCAAAATAAAACCCCACACTGCTGATATATAGAGAAAAGAAATAAATTGAATATGAATACATGCACAGGTATGACCTAGCTTTTTTCCACAGTAAGAAATTGTAGAGTATTCTTCGAAAAATACATAGACGAATTGTTAGGACAAATTATTTTACTAAAAATTATGAAAAAAAAATAAAAAAAAAATTATAAATCTTTAGTATGGAATGGGAGCAACTAACTCTCCATATCCGTGAAATTAAAGAAACTTCTGATAAGTTTTACAAATGTGTTGGCCAGAATAGGGTAAGACACGATAAATAAACATGCAAAGATTGTTGTCGATTGCTTTAACGAGGCAGCACCGATGGGTATCAGTTCACGAGGGGGAGATGGCATGAAAGCCTCAGCTAGATTCTCATGATTGACGATTGCCATCTTCTTTTTTTCTTGGGATGGATAAAGCTAGCAATGACACTAATTCTGCTCTTTGCTAATTTTTTCCAATCAACTTACTCTTCAGTCTGTCGTAATACTAATTCTTACCCTTATACTATTTCTTCCGCTAGTTCTATACCTCCTCCCATTATTTCACACTCCTCTCTCCTATTAGCTATAAACTCTTTAAAATCTTCTTACTCTCCTTGGCCGGACAATATTCCTAGTTGTCTACTCAAGGAGTGTAGTTCTTCCCTTTTTTATCCATTGCTAAAGCTTTTTAAAACTTCTGTCTTTCCATCTCTTTGGAAAGAATCTTATATCATTCCTCATCACAAGAATGGTGGGAAGTCTGATATACAGAATTACAGGGGCATTGCAAAACTGTCCGCTATTCCTAAATTTTTTGAAAAAATAATCACTTCGAATTTGCAGCATTTGTGCAAATCAGTTGTTTCCCCTGTTCAACATGGATTCGTAAAGAATCGGTCAACTACGACCAATCTGCTTGAGTTTACTTCCTTGGTAAATGATGCTTTCCTTTCGAAAATGCAAACTGATGTCATTTACACTGACTTCAGTAAGGCGTTTGACTCTGTGCACCATGACATTTTACTTTTTAAACTTGACCGAATAGGTTTCCCTCTGTCTCTTTTACTTTGGATTAATTCTTATTTAAAAGGTAGGACCCAAAGAGTAAACTGAGGTTGACTACCTCTAAAAGGGTTCACGTTACTTCTGGTGTTCCTCAAGGTACTCATCTTGGACCGTTACTCTTTATTTTTTTTTTATAAATGATCTTCCCTCTGTTATATCACATGCCCGTGTACTCATGTATGCGGACGATGTCAAACTTTTTCTATCATACACTAACCCCCTACATCATTCTCGTCTACAAGACGATTTGAACGCTATTCCACTTTGGTGTTCGGCCAATCAATTGCATCTAAATTGTTCAAAGTGTATGTTTATGACATTTAATCGTACTACTTCTTATCTTGTCAGTTATACAATCGACAATATCCCTTTGAATCGACAATATGCCTTTTTGATTCTAAGCTCTGTTTCAATCTTCATATAGATACCATTGTTAATGAGGCAAAAGGTGTACTGGGATTCATTAAACGATGGTCTAAAGAGTTTAACGATCCTTTTATAACAAAACTTCTGTACATCTCTCTTGTTCGCCCTATCCTTGAATACTGCTCTTGCATCTGGTCTCCACAGATTAACAACAGCCAGGATCGTATTGAATCTGTTCAGAAGCAATTTCTGCTTTTTGCCTTACGAGGTTTAAATTGGGACCCTAATCTTCGGTTGCCGTCCCACTCCAGCAGACTGCTTCTTCTCAACCTTCCGTCGTTAACAAACCGTAGGACAATTCTCGGTGTTGTCCTTCTACATAAGTAATTATTGGCAACATAGATTCTCCTTTTCTGCTAGGGCGTCTTCAATTCTCTGTTCCGGCTAGACCAACCAGAAATTATCGCCCCTTATTACTATCTACGTGCACAACAGATTACGCTAAGCACAATTCTTTTCGCGTGCTATGTAAAAATTATAATAGTTTGCATCACGTTTTCTCTACCGAACTGTCTCTACCCCTAATAAAATCGTTGCTTTCAGGATACCTGCGGGAAGTCGCTGACCATTCCCAGCTATGAGCAGGGGCATAGCTTGACGGACAGGCTGAAAAAATTTTCCCTCACCGGGTCGGTGATTTCCCATTACTTTTCTCTTTTTCCTATCTACTTAACACTCTTAATCTAACTTAAATTGCTTTACTTTATTAACAATCTTCTTACTCTCTTTTTTCCTATTTATTGTATTTTCTTTATTAATATTAATTAAGATTATTTTTAATTTTACTTGAGATCACTTTTTCCTACTTACAACCTTCTGCTTAGATGTAGGCTCTAATAGCGTCACTGACAAAATTAGCTGTGAAAAGGGGCACAGCTGGCCGGACTGGCAAATAAAACACCTCCATCGGTCGGTGATGCTATTTAGAAAATTGTATCCTTTAACTAGGCTTTTAGCATATAATTCTATTGTACAATCTTTTGAATAATGAGGAAGACACTCGTTTTGTCGACCATTAATAAATAAATAAATAAATAAATATAGGAAGGATTACAGCCACCCATGCCGCGTCAGTCATTGAGTCAGGTAGAAATCAGTCGACCGTGCTTCCTACTCACCCAAGGCTGTATGTCTCCAACTCGCCTGCCATTCATCCATGGTTTTGGCCCGCTTTGTAGCTGTTGCTCGTTGTCTCCGTTGGCAAAATCTACCGGGCCCATTCCGGGCAGCACGAGTGCTGCATCTTCGAAGATAGTACGGTAGGAGCTGAGGCATCGTAGCGCGCACTTACGGTATGCAGCCTTGCTGCTTCGGCCGCAAGCTGGTACCCTCAGTGCCGGCGCCCAGAATGTTGCGGCATACAGTGTTATATACCTGCTCTTCTGCCGCGGGCCCGCAATGTTTGCCATCATCCTGGCTACGGCATTCACCGTGTTTCCCCCAACGAACTCCAGATGATGCTTGAAAGTAGGCCGGTGGTTAAGCTTTACTAACAAGTACCTGATGGCTGTCTGTATATGGGACAGTTGTCGACGCATATTATGGCGGTTTCCACTGCTTTACGACTGCTGACCAGTACTGCCTCCGCCTTATGGGCAGCCGGTTTTAAACCATTGGTCGCGAGCCAGTTCACTACATGGCGGATAGCGGTGTTCGTTTTTTCCTCGACCGCAGGCTGCTCCTTGCTGACCGTAACCACCGCTATATCCTCCGCAAAGTCAATGATACGAGTGCCTGCAAGGATGTCCAAGTGGAGAACAGCGTCGTACATAACATTCCACAACCTAGGTCCCAGGACAGATCCTTGTGGAACGCCGCCAGTTAATGGTGGACTGCCGCTGTTCTGCTCCTGGTTGCTTGGCCACTATTAGATTTAGCGATTTTGCTGGAACCCCGTCAGGTCCAAGGGCTCTTACATTCTTACATTTGACTAGTGCGGCATCTGGTGTGCTTCTTCTCGGCTACAGTGTGTTGGGCTTTTTGTTGTTTGCATTTGTTGTGTGCATAAAAATAGGGAAATAGTAAATAAAACAAACTGGTAAAAAATATCAAAATTATTGATCAAGTCACGTTCGAATTTAATAGCCATCAAAGAAAGGTATCATTTAGATATATTTATACCAACGATCCTTAATACCCCTTTGAGAATAGATCATAGGGAAGAGCAGAAAACAGAAAAGCGAGGGAACTGATATAAAAGAAACAGATCTAAACGACCTGACAATTCCTGCGCTAATACCATGATCGGAACACGATGAAGAAATAGAACAGGAAGTAGAATTGATATTAAAGAAAACATAATGACAGACCCAAGTGCGCACGGTCATACATAAAAGTCATTTCGAATGCCATTCCAGAACTTAATGGACAAACATTACATCTTCAAGTTAGTAAATTTAACAAAAGGCACATTCGAAGAAATAGCTGTTGAGGTGATTAAATCAAAAATGATTGGCCCAGCACTATACAAGGTCCAAAATGAAACGACCATCAATGCAATCATAAAAAATTGCAAGATACTATAGTTGGTTAAACATACGACGCAGTAAATGCCAAATTGTCAAAAGCCACACAGAAAGGGAAAACTGCCGAAAAGTTCACTACAGAAATTGACAATTTACGAAGGCTCTTGACGTGGTATATTGACGAGGGCCTATCGGCCGAACATGGTGATAAATTCAGCACCAAAGAAGCCATTAGCACAATGGTTAAAAAATGTGAACATAGAAAACTAAAAACAATTCTTGAGGCAGGAAATTTCACAACTATGATCGAAGTCATCACCAAGTACTTACAATGAAGTACTGAAATGACAGGCAATGCAAATACAAGATTTTACACCATAAGAGGACAAACTTATCGAGGTAATAATAACCAAGGTAATTTTCGTGGTAGACGACATGGCCGTAGTAACCATCAGTACAACGGTCACTACCAAAACAATTGCTACTCCTGAAATAACGGCTACAACCAAAATTATAAAAACCAGACCACCTATAATAATAGAGGTCGTGGAATTTATAGAGGAAACAACCGTGGCGGAGCCAACAATGATAACAACAATAACAACAAATACAATGGTAAAATTACTCAAATATCAGGTGTTGGCGATGGAACAATAAACTCAAACTTTTAAATAGTAGACTTAAAACCAGAAAACGATTGGCTTATACTAAGGCCCGACAATCTCGATCACCCAATAAATCATACCCTTCAAAACAATTTGACAACTCTACCAGCATAGTCCGAAGTTGTCCGAAAAATGAAATTATCCACATAATATTTTTAAACGCTCATATGCGCTACTGGTTTAAAACGAAATTTTCATGTTGCCGCGAAATGTAGATCTTAAGTATGAAGCACGAATGTAAATATTTATTTGTGTTTTTTTTTTACGAATGGCTTGATATATTCAAAATACACTTTTGCTGTAAATAAATTTGTAACAAACTTTCATAGTTCGGGACATGGTTGGTTGTGCGCCGGTTATTTGATTTATCAATAACAGATGTTGATGTTGTATATTCATCTCCACGTCACAGGTGTTGAGATTGGTAAGGTTAAGTTCCTTGTAGATTATGTTCGGAAAGCAACTAGCTTTCCAAATCACTCGCCTTATGCCTCATCAATAAAACAATTAGTATAACAGATTGATGAAAGCAAGTGCCGGAGCAGTATATTGTTATTACAAAGTTGGTTACAAAACTGAACAAAATTTAAAAGATTGAATTGGATCTGAACCCAAAAGCTAGGCGCATAAGTCTCAGCTGCTATATCCGGCAAGCCGACAACATAGGCAAGTGTCAGGTTACCGCTGATAGCCACAGTGGCCGGGGACTGAACTCATGCGTCAGCAGAATGTCGCAATGTAAGCAAAGTGCACTGCAACGTTCTTGAGCTCTTATAAACAGAAGTGTGTTCTTATGACCTAAACATAAAGTGAAATTCTTATGTGTTAACTTGTATATGAACTTTTTGCACAGAATCATCTAAATTTTCGTGTATGTATGTATATACACATTTGTACTCAGAGTAACAAATTCAGGTACAATTATATGGACTTTCACGTGAATGTGTGTAAGTTAACAACCAACTCCCAACTTGGGCTGAGCAGGCCAATTCATATTCCCTTTATTAATATTAATCACTTTTATTATATTATTATTGCACTTCTTATACCACTCATGTATGGTCCACCTTAATTTAGTTCCACCCTAATGGGCCCGAGTGCTGAGCCAACATATTGTGCCGTTATGGGCCGTGGCTTTGTCCCATTGGCTGACAGCGATCGTATGACTTCTGCAAAATGTGCATGGTCAGCGGTCTGCCACGGGCATCCGGTCATGCATGAGCCTTTGTTAATTCTTAAGTTCAGTTCATATTTTGATATTCAATAAATCAAGAGCACCAACTCCTATTCATGAAACTCCGGCACTTAGCCGTTAAATCTTTAATTAACCAATATACCGACTGAGTCTCTAGGCCAGCGGTATCGAAGGACAGTTTCCATTCCACCCTAATCTCCCTATCTCAACATAGGAGCAGTGCGGCCAACCGGCTACGCACTATTTGGAGACAGCAATCTCCCCTTCGCTACAAAAGAGCAGCACGGCCAACCGGCCGCTAATTATTGAAGACAGCGGCGAGGGACCCCGCATCGACGGTTCCCCGCAACACCCGCTCATTAATTGGCGCCCAACTACTCTTCGAATCTCACCCTGAGGAACACAAAATGTAAGTGACTGTGCGCCTAAGATAGGTCACCCAGGTCAATACGTAATATTGTGACAAATAAGTGCCCACACGAATTCTCCATATTTACTTACAAACTTGTGCAATACACAAAGCAATTATATGAAATATATATTTATTTGCAATTTTAAGTGGTGATTACGCGTGGAAAATTTTCCCCTCCACTGTTCCCTTGATTATTCTATGATTATACTCGATTTGCATGCGTTTATTTAAAAAAAGAAAAACCAGAAATTTTGTGTCCAGTGTGCCTGTGTGATTACTAAGCCTGTTGCTTCGCCCCAACCATTTCCCAACCGGAATTTTTCTTGAGATATATAAATATATAAATTATAGTTTCTCTTCAAATTCGTTGTGCTTCACCCACCGCGCAGTTACTCCTCTAAATAATTGTCCATCGTCGCCCTTATTACTGCCGATTTACTCACTCAGTCCCATTTGCGGCCGATGAGTTGGGAATATAGGGAAGTAAAACAAGAAGTAGAGAGCGACGATAGTGAAGAAATCGGATTTTGCCCCACAACGACACAACCAGACTCAGAAATGAACCCAGAAATGATACAAGCCCTCATAACAAATGCTGTCAACGCCGCGCTAACCGCACAGGAGCAGCGCTGGCGAGCAGAAATTGAATCAGTTAGAAATCAGGTCAGCTCGTTAACTGTGCAGGCACCCCAAGTAGAAGTTTATGAAAGGGTAACACCGGACCCCGCCATAAAGTGCGATGTCAAATTAGACATTGTAAAATCGCTCCCAACCTTTAGTGGCAGCCACGATGAATACGTGTCGTGGAGGCAGGCCGCATCAGATGCGTATGAGGTATTCAAGAGATACAAAGGCAGCGAGGCCCACTATGAAGCAGTGGTTATTATCAAAAACAAAATTTGTGGTAATGCGCGATAGCTCCTCACGTCCCATAATACAGTGCTAAATTTCGATGCAATTCTGGCTAGGCTGGATTGCACATACGCGGACAAATCGTCCCTACGCGTACTACGTCAGAATCTGGAGATGGTTCAACAACGCGATGCCGATCTCATGGCATATTATGACGAGGTCGCGAGGATACTCACGCTCGTCACGAACAAAATAGTTATGTCGCACACTGCGAACACGGCAACCATCCTGAATAAGAGGTTAGGGACGACGCCTTACACGCATTTATTGCTGGACTGAAAAGACCCCTTAAAGCACTGGTGCTGCCAGCGCAGCCAAAAGACCTTCCGTCTGCGCTTGCGCTAGCGCGGGAGGCCGAAAATAGCATTGAAAGAAGTGCATTCGCGGTTTCCTACGCAAAAGCAATAGAAGACAAGTCCCTTGTCCACGATGGAAACAGGCGAAACAATAAATTTCAGGGAAAGCAATGGAAAGGAGAGGATAAAAATCCACACTTCGTTCCGAAGCAAAGCCAAAGCAAGCCCCAGGACGACAGCCCCTGGCAGAAGCGCGGGGACCCCGAAGTTACAGACCATAACAAAGTACAGCCTATGGAGGTCGACCCTTCCACATCAAAGTTTAGGCAGGAGACTAATTGGGGAAACTCTCAGAATAATAACAATCACAAAAGACAGAATTCATCTCAGCGTTATTAGGGGCAAAGACGCCAGCGCGTCAATAACATAACCCAGTCCCATGAGCAGGAGGAGGCAGATTACGCCGCCGCAGCTGAAGCGGAAGTCGCCAGCATTGAAGAAGGTAATGACTCCGACGAACTTAAGGACCTGCTACATTTTTTAGGGAGCGCTCCCGACTGCCGTTCATCGAACGACAGTTGGCTGATAGAACATTAAAAATACTTATCGACACGGGGGCGGCAAAAAATTATGTCCGTAAAGGAGCTAAAAAACGTAATGCCGGTCGAGAACCCCTTTACTGTGAGCTCTATTCACGGCTCCAGTAGCGTCAAGCACAAATGCATGATGCGCATTTTTGAGCTAAACGCCCCATTTTTTTTGTTAAATACGCTAAGCACGTTCGATGCCATAATTGGCTTTGACTCGCTAACGCGAGCAGGGGTCGCATTGGACTTAGGCAATGGCGTAATAAAATTCGCAAACTCTACGGAAAAACTCAAATTCTTTGACTGCGAAAACGTGAATTTTACAAAAATCGACGACAGAGTGGTACCAAATTCGGCGAAAGCCGAATTCAAAAAAGTTATTCTGAAAAGAATAAAGGTGTTTTCGACCTCTAACGAGGCCCTAACATTCAACACCTCGGTCATCGCCACTATTCGAACTAAGAGTGACGAACCCTTCTACTCCAGGTTATACCCCTACCCCATGGGGGCAGCATACTTTGTTAACAACGAAATCAAGGAACTGCTGAGCAATGGCATAATCAGGCCTTCCAGATCCCCGTACAACAGCCCTACTTGGGTAGTTGACAAAAAAGGGACTGACGATAATGGCATCAGGAAGAAACGTTTGGTAATCGACTTTAGGAAACTAAACGAGCAAACAATTGCCGATCGCTACCCTATGCCAAGCATTCCCATGATTCTAGCGAACTTGGGGAAAGCCAAATACTTTACTACCCTAGACTTGAAGTCAGGGTATCATCAGATATACTTGGCCGAGAAAGACCGGGAAAAACCTCGTTCTCAGTTAACAGAGGAAAATACGAATTTTGTCCACTACCTTTCGGATAAAAAACGCAGGTAGCATATTCCAAAGAGCCATCGATGATGTACTGCGGGAAGAAATAGGCAAGATATGTTACGTGTACATCGATGACGTTATTATTTTTTCCGAAAACGAAACCGAACATGTTAAGCACATCGATATAGTGCTTAAGCGACTGCTCGACGCCAACATGAAGGTGGCTCGAGAAAAGACTAAATTCTTAAAAGAAAGCGTAGAATTTTCGGGCTTCATAGTTACTAGAGGGGGAAAAACCCAGCGCAATGCGTTTGACCACCTGCGCAATATCCTGGCATCAGAAGATGTCATTCTAACGTACCCCGATTTTAAATTACCATTCGACCGACGCTTCAGCCAGTGGAAAAGGCGCGGTATTGTCCCAGAACAAGAGGCCCATTACAATGATATCGCGCACGCTTAAGGATTGCGAGCTAAATTACGCCACCAACGAAAGAGAATTGTTAGCGATAGTTTGGGCCATAGGCAAACTACACAACTACCTTTACGGCACTCAGGAGGTTAGGATCTTCACAGACCACCAGCCGCTGACTTACGCGGTATCTGACAGAAACACCAACGCTAAAATCAAGCGATGGAAGGCCATTATAGACGAAAACAACGGGAAGGTGTTTTACACGCCAGGGAAGCAAAACCTTGTAGCCGATGCGCTGCCTCGGCAACACTTGAACAATCTAGAGGTTGAGCCTCAGTCCGACGCTGCCACGGTGAATAGCGAGCTTTCGCTCTCATACACCATCGAGACTACGGATAAACCCCTAAACTGCTTCAGAAACCAAATTATTTTGGAAGAGGCAAACCAACCACTTCGGCGAGACTTCATTGTTTTTGGCAATAGAACTCGCCACGTCATTTACTTTAATAACAAAAACCTACTTGTCGAATCTGTTAAAGAAATCATCAACGCCAACGTCGTAAACGCGATCCACTGCGACTTTCCGACACTAGCTTGTGTTCAGCATGCCTTGAGGCAGGAGTTCCCTGCAACGAAATTTTGGCATTGTAAAAACTTTGTAACTGACGTTACAAATACCAATGAACAGCTGGAAATTGTTAATGCCGAACACAACCGCGCCCACAGGGCTGCGCAGGAAAACGCCAAGCAAATTCTTCGCGACTACTATTTCCCCAACATGTCAAAACTGGCCAGCGAAGTCGTCGCGAATTGCAAAGTCTGCAATAAAGCCAAATACGATCGCCACCCCAAGCGACAGGAGTTAGGAAGCACCCCAATTCCTTCATATGTAGGGAATATGTTACATATTGACATTTTTTCTACCGAAAAAGATCTTCCTAACTTGCATCGATAAGTTCTCAAAGTTCGCCATCGTACAGCCCTTATCTTCTAGGGCAATAGTTGATGTAGGGGCCCCTATACTCCAATTGGTAAATTGCCCCTATACTCCAATTGGTAAATTTCTACCAAGTGGAAAGATTCCACAGTACCCTGGCAGAAATAGCCAGGTGCCTCAAAATCGATAAAAAAGTTGACGACACTGTGGAATTAATTTTGAGGGCTACAGTAGAATATAATAGATCGTTGCACTCAGTCACGGATTGTAGGCCAGCGGAAGTTATCCATGCCAGCAGCGACGAGGTTAACTCGGCTATTAGAGCCAAGATTGACAAGGCGCAACAAACCAACCTCGATAGAATCAACACTTCACGACAAAACAGAGTCTTTGAAGTTGGGGAAAAGGTCCTCGTGCGCAATAATAAAAGACTCGGAAATAAGCTGACGCCGCTCTACTCAGAAGAGCGCATAGAAGCAGACCTAAAAACGTCTGTTCTCATTAAAGGGAGGGTGGTCCATAAGGACAATATAAAATAAACACCTCCACCATCCATACTCGCCCTTATGTTATTCAGAACTCAACATTACTACAATCTCCACAGGCTGGCCGTTATACTCATCTTACTGCTGTCCATAGCGAATGCGAGAATTACCGACTTCTCTCACGCGAAGTATATTCCGGTACTGGACGGGAATGTCTTGGTGTGGGAACAATATGGCCTAGTTAGGCACTCGACAAATTTGTCTGAGTTCTCCAGCATAATTGACTCTACGGTCAGAATGCTGGAGCTGTTCCCACAGGCGCATTTGGGGAATTTATTGGAAGTGGACGTCGATCATGCCCAGAACATTCTGGATGAATTAACCGTGCACCATAGAATGGCCAGGAGCCTAGATTTCCTGGGCACTGCACCTAAGGTCTTGGCAGGCACGCCCGACGCGGAGGACCTCTATAGAATTAAAACTAACGAAGCAGCGCTGATCGAAGCAAACAATAGGCAGGTTGTAATCAATACAGAAACACAGAAACACATTAGCCAACTTACAGATACAGTAAATAAAATCCTCAAGGAAAAAAGGACGGGTTAGTTGATTCCGGCCACCTTTTCGAAACACTTCTAGCCAGGAATAGAATCCTTATTTCAGAATTACAGAATTGCATGCTCACAATCACACTTGCCAAGAACAACATTATAAATCCGGTTATATTTAATCACAATGACCTTAAATCTATCTTTGACGAACAGCTCACAGAGGTCCCCATAGTTCGTCTTATGGCTGTATCTAAGATTAAAATTTTTCAATCTAATGTTTTTATCCATGTCTTAGTTCAGTATCCTAGAGTTAAGCATATTTGTAAAAAAGTCCTGCTCTTCCCGGTCGCGCACTACCATACTATTCTACAAATAGAAGATAACATCGTGGCGGAATGCGACGACGAAGTCCTAGCAGTTTCCGACTGCGCCTCCACCAACTTGGCCACATTTTGTAAAAAGGCGCCCCACCACACCTGCGCCAAGCAATTACCTGCAGGCGGGGCAGCTACATGCCGGACGCGGCCCAGTAATCTGGAACCACTTACAATCGTGGACGACGGAATAATGATCGTCAATGAAAAACTCACGAGGATCACCATCGATGACGGTCCCCCAACAACCATAATAGGGACCCACCTTATTACTTTCGAAAGGAAGGCGGTGGTTAATGACTCCGTGCATTTGAACCTCGGCTTCTCTGTGAAAAAGAGCCCAGGGATCGCGGCCTCCCCATTAATCAACATCACGGGACATGATCATATATTGAGTTTGCCATTACTACAACGTATGAACGAGCACAACCTGCGTCTGATGCAGGAACTCAGAGATGACGTGTCGGCGGGAGGTGCACCTAAGATGTGGTTCGCCGCGGGAGTTGCCGTCAGCTTTACATTATGCGGCCTGGTCCTGCTCCAACATCACTGCAGACGCAAACGAGAGGCATCCCGATTACGAAAGTCCATCGACGAATTGGCTGTCACCGAGGACGGCGTCTAATTTAAAGGGGGGAGTAGTTAACAACCAACTCCCAACTTGGGCTGAGCAGGCCAATTCATATTCCCTTTATTATATTATTATTGCACTTCTTATACCACTCATGTATGGTCCACCTTAATTTAGTTCCACCCTAATGGGCCCGAGTGCTGAGCCAACATATTGTGCCGTTATGGGCCGTGGCTTTGTCCCATTGGCTGACAGCGATCGTATGACTTCTGCAAAATGTGCATGGTCAGCGGTCTGCCACGGGCATCCGGTCATGCATGAGCCTTTGTTAATTCTTAAGTTCAGTTCATATTTGATATTCAATAAATCAAGAGCACCAGCTCCTATTCATGAAACTCCGGCACTTAGCCGTTAAATCTTTAATTAACCAATATACCGACTGAGTCTCTAGGCCAGCGGTATCGAAGGACAGTTTCCCTTCCACCCTAATCTCCCTATCTCAACATAGGAGCAGTGCGGCCAACCGGCTACGCACTATTTGGAGACAGCAATCTCCCCTTCGCTACAAAAGAGCAGCACGGCCAACCGGCCGCTAATTATTGAAGACAGCGGCGAGGGACCCCGCATCGACGGTTCCCCGCAACACCCACTCATTAATTTGTATGCATGTTCAATTTATATGTTATGCATATATGTAAGTATGCAGCATATCAAATCAAAAAACAAAATATGAAATATGTCCATATATACATAAATGTGTCCATAAACTCACTATAAGCTTTGAGCAGCCGATGTTCTGCATCTTCCCCCTGCAGACTTTCGAAATTCGTTTCTTTTACATATAAATTTATGTTTAATATATTGCCACCTTATATCGCCAACGGACTTATTTCTGGTTGGACTGATAATAGGCTGAATGTTCATAATGATATATGTATATACATACACACATATATGATATTATTATCTTAACAACATTTTTTGTGTCGCTATGTCAACTCTCAAGCGCGAGTTACCAGTATCGTCAATTCGATAAGGTTAAACTATTTTAAGAAATCGAAAAACACTACAGTTTTCTTTGAATATTCCAAACTGAACTGAATATCTATTTATTGTTCGAGGTTCAGCGTAACCAGCCTGTCACCCTTCCAGTCCCCGGAATATCTATATAACATGCTCTTATGTCCCTCCTTCTTCTGATATTTAAGTTTATATGAGACATATTACTTGTATTAAAGAAGATTCTTCACACGTGCGTGATGATGACTTATTTATAGTGTTGGGTGATTTTAATTTGCCGAATATCTCTTGGCTATTATTCACTGCTGAAAATTATCTAGAGCCCTCAGCACAGCACGATTTTATAGACTGCATGCTTGATCTTTCGTTGTTTCAAATCAATTCAATTTCTAATCATTTGAATAGAACTCTTGACCATGTATTTGTTAACGACTACCTTATTTCTAATGTGTCTAGGTCCCCTCCTTTATCTCTTCCTGAGGATGTCTATCATCCTACTTGCAATGCTCAATTGTAATCCTTTCCTTTCGTGATCATCAGCCAATAAGCCCCGCTGTTGCTTCCGCAAAGCAAATTATTCTTTGCTGAAGCAGCTTATTTATGCAACCGATTGGCGTTTCTAATATGATTCGGTTAATATGAATTCTGCCATTAATTTTTTTTATATCACCCTAAGCTCCCTCTTAGATGAGTGTATTCCTAAGTCAATTCTTTCGACTACTTTTTCAAAACCGCCCTGGTTTACTCCCAGATTATCACATCTAAAAAATGTAAAATCCAAATATTTTAAAAAGTTTAAAAAGTCTGGTTCGTGTACAGACTTGGCTAAATATTCCATAGCCAAGTCGAACTTCTTTCTTCTTAATTCTCAATGCTATGACAATTGTCTAACTCGTTGTGAAAGGCAATTCGCCCGAAATCCGAGACAGTTTTATAATTTTGTAAACTTGAAGCGTAAATCTTCAAATTTGCCATCTTATATTTTTCTTGGGATGGATAAAGCTAGCAATGACACTAATTCTGCTAACCTCTTTGCTAATTTTTTCCAATCAACTTACTCTTCAGTCTGTCCTAATACTACTTCTTACCCTTATACTATTTCTTCCGCTAGTTCTATACCTCACCCCATTATTTCACACTTCTCTCTCCTATTAGCTATAAACTCTTTAAAATCTTCTTACTCTCCTTGGCCGGACAATATTCCTAGTTGTCTACTCAAGGAGTGTAGTTCTTCCCTTTTTTATCCATTGCTAAAGCTTTTTAAAACTTCTGTCTTTCCATCTCTTTGGAAAGAATCTTATATCATTGCTCATCACAAGAATGGTGGGAAGTCTGATATTGTAGCATGCGTACATATGTATATACATACATATGAATAAGGCTGCAACACTTTGTTGTTATGCCAACAGAATGCAAACATAAGCAGCGACTTTGTCGCAGCGCGCCTAACGATAAGTGCCCTCTGCGCATATTCAAGTGCAGACGAAATATGATCCGCACTTGATAACAACGACCGCCCAAATAGCTAAGTCAGCGTTCTCACGCTGACCGTCGTTGTGTATACATATGTGCGCGCATGACTCTCTCTGACTCTCTTGCTGTATATAATAAGCCAAAAAACCATGTATGTAAAACGGCTGCTTACTGCTTCACGGTGGACAGCTCGAACTCGAAAAGAAAACATATAATAAAGAACCATCAAGAAAGACGGACGTCTTTTAATCTTGGAACCATTACATGGCGACCGTGACAGGACGTCACAAAAACATGAAAACGTTAAGATACATAACTTCAACTCTAATTTTAAACCAGTCATAAAAGTTATTAAAGAAAGTAAATTTAAAGGAAATAACACTCAAAAACAACTGAAACAACGAAGCATCTGGAACGGCACACACCCTGGAGAATCAAAAATTAACTGAGTGAGTACAGGGGGCATGAGCTCTAAAAATACTTTAAAGCTAAAAAGGCGCAGAGGCATTAAAGAGCGGATCAGGCAAAGAAAGTCTGAGATCGTAAGACTCTTATATAAGTCCCAAAACCCAATACCTTGGGAAACTGCAGTCAAGCTACATGACGAACTCAAACATCTTGAGTCGTTAAACAAAGTAAAGAGCCCCCCCTGTCCTTCAGAGGAAAAACTTATTAATCCAGATACACATCGACCACAGCCACAACCGATCCCGAGAAGGCAACGTGAATGCCCAGCAGACTGCGAGGGACCGCTTTACAGCCAACATTGCCTGGGCACATGTCAGCGGCCACCCACGAGTAAAAACTAGTACGAGAGGCAAACCGCCCCTTGTACCAACGCTGGAACAAGAAGAAGTACGAGAGGCAGACCGCCCCTTGTACCAACGCTGGAAAACACCAAGGGTGAACTGACCGACAGGGCCACAGAGGGCGCACAGCAAAAAAAATGCCCACGGGCATAAATACAAAAAATTTTAAATATAAACTCAAACTACAAACCTTATAAAGTTAATGAATAGCGTTAACAAAACTATAAGTTCATATATAAATCAAGGACCCAAGTATATATTAAGAATAACAACCCCAAATATGGGTTTGGTAGACGTTAAGACTGTTGACTCGACGGCTAACGTAATAAATAAAGTTGAGGTCAGCAACACAGATGTAAAATTGATAACGTATCATAATAAATGCATAAAAAAGAGATACCAGAGTCACGCAAATGACCTGGATAAAATCTAAATTTTTCTTGAACAATGTAAAGCGACAAAATAAAATAAATAAATAAAATGAAATTTCGAGAAATATATATATATTCTTATTACCAGAAATGCCTATTAATAAGTTTGCGATAGAAGTATATTTAGAAGCAATATATAATAGCGACGCAGACTTTAGAATTCGTGCATTGAATATTCTACAACAATAAGATAAAAGGCATAATTTTAAATACACTGCCATATGTTGGCATTAAAGAAATACTGGTCCAGTGGACGGCGAGTGCCCAATTATAATGGTAAAACTTCATAAATAGAGAACTATGGAATGGAGTGAATTAGCGAAAAAAATAAATAATTTCAAAGATAAATTCGAAAAATCTTATAAGTGGGTTAATAAGAACGCACCTATAAGGGTTGAAACGCTAATTCACCACATAAACATATTAGTGCTAAACTATAATAACATAGTTCAACTTTATTTAAGTAAAGAAAATAGGCTCACAGAGCAGCATGTAAATCATCAATGTAAGAAAATAATCAAATCACTTGGGACTAGAATATCGAATATCAGCACTAGGCACAACATAGTAATAGATATCCCAACAGATTTAAAATTAATGGCAACCTTTGACCCTGATATTGAAGCTGATAGCGACATTGAGCCACTTGAATTAACAGAACCAAACATGGCAGTAAATCAAGTGGCCTTAGACCGCGAATATGTAAGACAGGTATCGTCTACAATTCCGGAATTTGATGGCAAAAAGCTATCACTGGCCAGATTTCTAACGGCTTTAAGACTAGTCGATCGTACTAAAGGTACACAAGAAGACTTAGCCGTAGAAGTCATAAAGTCTAAAATAATTGGCCCAATTTTGTACAAAGTACAAAATGAAACATCCATTATTGGTACTATAAATAAATTAAATACCAATATCAAAGGCGAGTCAACTGACGTTATCAAAGCTAAGTTGCTTAACATAAAGCAGAAAGGCAAGTCAGCCTCGCAATATACAACTGAAAATGACAGTTTGCGTAAGCAACTGGAAGCAGCCTATATTGACGATGGACTAGATTTTGATAACGCAGAGAAATTTTCTACTAAAGAAACAATATCTGCCATGACAAAGAATTGCGAATACGAAAAGCTTCGCATAATATTAGAAACGGGCAATTTCAGCAATTTCAATGATGCTATGGGTAAATATATCCAATGCAGCACTGAAATGACTGGATGCCCAAGTACAATATTGTACTACAAAGGCAGAAACGATCGTGGAAATTACAGCCGTAACAACCAAAGAGGTAGAGGCAATAGCCGCGGCAATAGTAATTTCCACTATAATGGTAATAACAACAATAGGGGTAATTTCAGAGGAAATTACCGAGGTGGCAACCGAGGTAGAAACAATTCAAACCGAGGTGGCTACCAAAACCAGAACAGTAACAATAGAGGTAATGTCCGAGTAACTCAAGGTAACTCGGAAAACCAACAGACCCCCTCAGATGTTCAAAGCCAATAAATGGCTCAATAAAAACCATCAACCTTAATCTTAGCATGTTTGTAAAAATTAAGAATGAAAGAACAGGTAAATCAATTACACTGTTAGTAGATACTGGTGCAGATATATCCATATTAAAAGAAAATACAGATATATTCGAAAATGTAAACGAAACAATTACTACCCAAATATCGGGTATTGGCGAAGGCATAATTCCTTCAAAAGGCTTAGCCTTTATAGAACTCACTACAGGCAAATATATAATTCCACATAACTTTCATTTAGTCGAACAAAACTTCCCAATACCGAGTGATGGCATACTAGGCATAGATTTTATAAAACAATATAATTGCCAACTAGATTTCACTCAAAGTGGCGACTCACTTATTCTTCGCCCAAACAAGTTAAATTATCCAATTCGATTAAAAATACTTCATACTTGTGACAATAATGCCACAGTACTCCCAGCTCGTTCCGAAGTTGTCCGTGAAATACAAATTCCCTCAATACAAAATCAAATTCTTATATTAAATCAAGAAATTGATGAAGGAATTTACATCGCAAACACGATATCCAATCACAAAAATACATATGTTCGTAATATAAATACAACAAATGCCAATAAGATAGTAAACTTAAATAAAATAAAATATGAAACTTTGAACAATTATGATATAGTAAAAGAAACCAACGAAGGAAGAGACAACTTCGTTATGGAAAAATTAATCAAAAACTTTCCACCTTTATTTAAAAACCAATTAAAAGATTTATGCACCAGATATACCGACATATTCGGATTAGAAACCGAATCGATAACAACTAATAATTTTTACAAGCAAAAGCTTAGATTGAAGGATGATGAGCCCGTATACATAAAAAATTATAGAAGTCCTCACAGCCAAGTACAAGAAATTCAAGCCCAAGTGCAAAAACTAATAGACGACAAAATAGTCGAACCATCAGCCTCAGAGTATAAGTATATTTTATTAGTTCCGAAGAAGTCCCTTCCAGACTCTGACAAGAAGAAATGGCGATTAGTAATTGACTATCGTCAAATTAATAAAAAGCTATTGTCCGATAAATTTCCGCTACCGAGAATTGATGATATTCTAGATCAGCTAGGTAGAGCAAAATATTTTTCATGCCTAGACTTAATGTCTGGCTATCACCAAATCGAACTCGAAAAAAGTTCTAGAGATACGTCATTTTCAACGAGCAATGGCTCGTATCGCTTTACGCGATTACCATTTGGCTTGAAAATAGCCCCAAACTCCTTTCAAAGAATGATGACAATAGCATTTTCTGGTCTCGAACCATCTCAGGCCTTCCTTTATATGGATGATCTGATAGTAATCGGTTGTTCCGAAAAACATATGGTCAAAAATTTAACTGAAGTTTTTGACAAATGTAGGAAATTCAACCTGAAACTACATCCAGAAAAATGTTAATTTTTCATGCATGAAGTCACATTTTTGGGACATAAATGGACTGATAAAGGAATCTTGCCAGACGATAAAAAATACGACGTCATAAAGAACTACCCAGTCCCACATGATGCGGACAGCGCTAGGCGATTCGTTGCATTTTGCAATTACTATAGGCGCTTTATTAAAAATTTTGCCGACTATTCACGTCACATAACAAGATTATATAAAAAAGACGTTAAGTTCGAATGGACATCTGAATGCCAGAATGCCTTCGATCACCTCAAAATGGCTCTTATAAACCCAACCTTGTTACAATATCCAGATTTCGCTAAAGAATTCTGCATAATAACTGATGCAAGTAAGCAAGCGGGTGGAGCGGTTTTAACTCAAAACCATAATGGACTCCAACTTCCAATTGCATACGCATCAAGATCCTTTACTAAAGGAGAAAGTAACAAGAGTACTAATGAGCAAGAATTAGCGGCTATTCATTGGGCAATAACGCATTTCCGACCATATATTTATGGTAACCATTTCACGGTTAAAACTGACCATAGACCGCTAACCTACTTATTTTCAATGGTAAATCCAAGTTCAAAGTTAACACGTATGAGGCTTGAATTAGAGGAATATAATTTTACGGTAGAATATCTGAAGGGTAAAGATAATTTCGTAGCCGATGCGTTATCAAGAATAACCATAAAACAGCTACAGGAAATAACAGGGACAATCCACAAAGTCACTACAAGATATCAAAGTAGACAAAATTCCTGCGCAGGAAAATATCAGGTAGAATTGCCAAGGCAATCTACAGAAAAAGCTTCACAGCCCAACGTATACGAAGTCATTAACAATGACGAGGTACGCAAAGTAGTGACCTTGCATATAAAAGATACGCTTTGTTTCTTTAAACATGGCAAGAAAATTATTGCAAGAATTAACATTGGTGATCTATATCCAAATGGAAATATTGACTTAGGTCAACTATTCCCAAGGCTCGAAAATGAAGCCGGTATATTGAAAATAAGCCAATTGAAAATGGCACCGTGGGAAAATATCTTTGATACAATTTCAATAGATAATTTCAAAAATATGGGCAATAAAATATTGACTAAATTAAGGGTAGCGCTACTCAACCCGGTGACCACAATAACAAATAATAAAGAAAAAGAAGCTATATTGTCTACACTACATGACGACCCAATACAAGGAGGTCATACTGGCATTACAAAAACCTTGGCCAAGGTCAAACGACATTACTTTTGGAAAGGTATGACTCGAGATATTACTGAGTACATACGTAAATGTCACAAATGCCAGAAAGCTAAAATAACTAAGCATAGTAAGACCCCATTAATTATAACTGATACACCTGTACATGCGTTCGATAGGGTTATAGTGGACACAATTGGTCCGCTACCCAAATCTGATAATGGTAATGAGTACGCAATCACATTAATTTGTGACTTGACTAAATACCTAGTCGCGATACCAATACCAAACAAAAACGCTAGTACAGTAGCCAAAGGTATATTCCAATCTTTTATTCTAAAGTACGGTCCAATGAAGACGTTCATTACGGACATGGGAACAGAATACAAGAACTCAATTATAAATGATTTGTGCAAGTTTATGAAAATAGACAACATAACATCAACTGCACATCATCACCAGACAGTTGGAACAGTGGAAAGAAGTCACAGAACTTTTAACGAATACATACGATCTTATATATCAGTTGATAAAACTGATTGGGACGTATGGCTCCAATACTTTGTCTATTGTTTTAATACGACCCCTTCTACGGCACATAATTATTGTCCGTATGAATTAGTATTTGGTAAGACATGTAATCTACCGAAATACTTCAATAGCATAGCAAACATAGAACCAATATATAACATAGATGATTATGCTAAGGAGAGTAAGTATAGATTAGAAGTAGGCATACAAAAGAGCAAGAAATATGCTAGAATTAAATAAGATGCAACAAAAGAAGCGATATGACTTAAATAGTAAGGAATTAAAATTATCCATAGGAGATAAGGTTTTATTAAAAAATGAAGTAGGACATAAACTAGATTTTAAATACACAGGGCCCTATAGAGTAGAAAAAATAGAAGATAGGGATAATATAGTTATTTCCGGAAATAAGAATAAAACGCAAACAGTCCATAAGGACAGATTAAAAATTTTTAATTCATAATCATGCATGCAAAAATACAAAAAAAAAAATATATATATATATAAAAAAAAAAAAAAAAAAAAATAATATATAATAATAATAGAAATAAATAATTATTAAGGAAAATAACTCCATTGTATTACGTTATTTTTTAAAAGGAGGGAGATGTAGCATGCGGACATATGTATATACATACATATGAATAAGGCTGCAACACTTTGTTGTTATGCCAACAGAATGCAAACATAAGCAGCGACTTTGTCGCAGCGCGCCTAACGATAAGTGCCCTCTGCGCATATTCAAGTGCAGACGAAATATGATCCGCACTTGATAACAACGACCGCCCAAATAGCTAAGTCAGCGTTCTCACGCTTGACCGTCGTTGTGTATACATATGTGCGCGCATGACTCTCTCTGACTCTCTTGCTGTATAAAATAAGGCAAAAAACCATGTATGTAAAAAGGCTGCTCACTGCTTCACGGTGGACAGCTCGAACTCGAAAAGAAAACATATAATAAAGAACCATCAAGAAAGACGGACGTCTTTTAATCTTGGAACCATTACAATATACAGAATTACAGGGGCATTGCAAAACTGTCCGCTATTCCTAAATTTTTTGAAAAAATTATCACTTCAAATTTGCAGCATTTGTGCAAATCAGTTGTTTCCCCTGTTCAACATGGATTCGTCAAGAATCGGTCAACTACGACCAATCTGCTTGAGTTTACTTCCTTGGTAAATGATGCTTTCCTTTCGAAAATGCAAACTGATGTCATTTACACTGACTGCAGTAAGGCGTTTGACTCTGTGCACCATGACATTTTACTTTTTAAACCTGACCGAATAGGTTTCCCTCTGTCCCTTTTACTTTGGATTAATTCTTATTTAAAAGGTAGGACCCAAAGAGTTGACTGAGGTTGACTACCTCTAAAAGGGTTCACGTTACTTCTGGTGTTCCTCAAGGTAGTCATCTTGGACCTTTACTCTTTATTTTTTTTTATAAATGATCTTCCCTCTGTTATATCACATGCCCGTGTACTCATGTATGCGGACGATGTCAAACTTTTTCTATCATACACTAACCCCCTACATCATTCTCGTCTACAAGACGATTTGAACGCTATTCCACTTTGGTGTTCGGCCAATCAATGCATCTAAATTGTTCAAAGTGTATGTTTATGACATTTAATCGTACTACATCTTATCTTGTCAGTTATACAAT
This sequence comes from Drosophila virilis, assembly GCF_030788295.1. Taxonomy (NCBI): domain Eukaryota; kingdom Metazoa; phylum Arthropoda; class Insecta; order Diptera; family Drosophilidae; genus Drosophila; species Drosophila virilis. The sequence goes on from NW_027212854.1 coordinate 287,911, forward strand.
CGACAATATCCCTTTGAATCGTATACTAACAGTTAAGGATCTAGGCGTTATTTTTTATTCTAAGCTCTGTTTCAATCTTCATATAGATACCATTGTTAATGAGGCAAAAGGTGTACTGGGATTCATTAAACGATGGTCTAAAGAGTTTAACGATCCTTTTATAACAAAACTTCTGTACATCTCTCTTGTTCGCCCTATCCTTGAATACTTACATCTGGTCTCCACAGATTAACAACAGCCAGGATCGTATTGAATCTGTTCAGAAGCAATTTCTGCTTTTTGCCTTACGAGGTTTAAATTGGGACCCTAATCTTCGGTTGCCGTCCCACTCCAGCAGACTGCTTCTTCTCAACCTTCCGTCGTTAACAAACCGTAGGACAATTCTCGGTGTTGTCCTTCTACATAAGTTAATTATTGGCAACATAGATTCTCCTTTTCTGCTAGGGCGTCTTCAATTCTCTGTTCCGGCTAGACCAGCCAGAAATTATCGCCCCTTATGACTATCTATGTGCACAACAGATTACGCTATGCACAATTCTTTTCGCGTGCTATGTAAAAATTATAATAGTTTGCATCACATTTCTCTACCGAACTGTCTCTACCCCTAATAAAATCGTTGCTTTCAGGATACCTGCGGGAAGTCGCTGACCATTCCCAGCTATGAGCAGGGGCATAGCTTGACGGACAGGCTGAAAAATTTTCCCACACCGGGTCGGTGATTTCCCATTACTTTTCTCTTTTTCCTATCTACTTAACACTCTTAATCTAACTTACATTGCTTTACTTTATTAACAATCTTCTTACTCTCTTTTTTCCTATTTATTGTATGTTCTTTATTAATATAGCAAATTAAGATTATTTTTAATTTTACTTGAGATCACTTTTTTCCTACTTACAACCTTCTGCTTAGATGTAGGCTCTAATAGCGTCACTGACAAAATTAGCTGTGAAAAGGGGCACAGCTGGCCGGACTGGCAAATAAAACACCTCCATCGGTCGGTGATGCTATTTAGAAAATTGTATCCTTTAACTAGGCTTTTAGCATATAATTTTATTGTACAATCTTTTGAATAATGAGGAAGACACTCGTTTTGTCGACCATTAATAAATAAATAAATAAATAAATATAGGAAGGATTACAGCCACCCATGCCGCGTCGGTCATTGAGTCAGGTAGAAATCAGTCGACCGTGCTTCCTACTCACCCAAGGCTGTATGTTAGGGATCAGTAAGTAGTAGCTCTCCAACTCGCCTGCCATTCATCCATGGTTTTGGCCCGCTTTGTAGCTGTTGCTCGTTGTCTCCGTTGGCAAAATCTACCGGGCCCATTCCGGGCAGCACGAGTGCTGCATCTTCGCAGATAGTACGGTAGGAGCTGAGGCATCGTAGCGCGCACTTACGGTATGTAGCCTTGCTGCTTCGGCCGCAAGCTGGTACCCTCAGTGCCGGCGCCCAGAATGTTGCGGCATACAGTGTTATATACCTGCTCTTCTGCCGCGGGCCCGCAATGTTTGCCATCATCCTGGCTACGGCATTCACCGTGTTTCCCCCAACGAACTCCAGATGATGCTTGAAAGTAGGCCGGTGGTTAAGCTTTACTAACAAGTACCTGATGGCTGTCTGTATATGGGACAGTTGTCGACGCATATTATGGCTGTTTCCACTGCTTTACGACTGCTGACCAGTACTGCCTCCGCCTTATGGGCAGCCGGTTTTAAACCATTGGTCGCGAGCCAGTTCACTACATGGCGGATAGCGGTGTTCGTTTTTTCCTCGACCGCAGGCTGCTCCTTGCTGACCGTAACCACCGCTATATCCTCCGCAAAGTCAATGATACGAGTGCCTGCAAGGATGTCCAAGTGGAGAACAGCGTCGTACATAACATTCCACAACCTAGGTCCCAGGACAGATCCTTGTGGAACGCCGCCAGTTAATGGTGGACTGCCGCTGTTCTGCTCCTGGTTGCTTGGCCACTATTAGATTTAGCGATTTTGCTGGAACCCCGTCAGGTCCAACGGCTTTATTTTGCTGTACCCGGAACAGGGCCAGTATCGCCTCCTCTGCGTCCGTCCTCTTTACCGTCGAATTAACCGCGTTCGTAGTGAAGATCGCTACTAGGTGGACCTGTGGGCATTGGTATTCTGCACATTCTTCCCACGACCACGAACATATTGGCGTACTCCTCCGGGTTCTTACATTTGACTAGTGTGGTATCTGGTGTGCTTCTTCTCGGCTACAGTGTGTTGGGCTTTTTGTTGCTTGCATTTGTTGTGTGCATAAAAATAGTAAATAAAACATACTGGTAAAAAATATCAAAATTATTGATCAAGTCACGTTCGAATTTAATAGCCGTCAAAGAAAGGTATCATTTAGATATATTTATACCAACGATCCTTAATACCCCTTTGAGAATAGATCATAGGGAAGAGCAGAAAACAGACAAGCGAGGGAACTGATATAAAAGAAACAGATCTAAACGACCTGACAATTCCTGCGCTAATACCATGATCGGAACACGATGAAGAAATAGAACAGGAAGAAGTATTATATTCATACACAAGTAGAATTGACATTAAAGAAAACATAATGACAGACCCAAGTGCCCACGGTCATACATAAAAGTCATTTCGAATGCCATTCCAGAACTTAATGGACAAACATTACATCTTCAAGTTAGTAAATTTAACAAAAGGCACATTCGAAGAAATAGCTGTTGAGGTGATTAAATCAAAAATGATTGGCCCAGCACTATACAAGGTCCAAAATGAAACGACAATCAATGCAATCATAAAAAATTGCAAGATACTATAGTTGGTTAAACATACGACGTAGTAAATGCCAAATTGTCAAAAGCCACACAGAAAGGGAAAACTGCCGAAAAGTTCACTACAGAAATTGACAATTTACGAAGGCTCTTGACGTGGTATATTGACGAGGGCCTATCGGCCGAACATGGTGATAAATTCAGCACCAAAGAAGCCATTAGCACAATGGTTAAAAAATGTGAACATAGAAAACTAAAAACAATTCTTGAGGCAGGAAATTTCACAACTATGATCGAAGTCATCACCAAGTACTTACAATGTAGTACTGAAATGACAGGCAATGCAAATACAAGATTTTACACCATAAAAGGACAAACTTATCGAGGTAATAATAACCAAGGTAATTTTCGTGGTAGAGGACATGGCCGTAGTAACCATCAGTACAACGGTCACTACCAAAACAATTGCTACTCCTGAAATAACGGCTACAACCAAAATTATAATAACCAGACCACCTATAATAATAGAGGTCGTGGAATTTATAGAGGAAACAACCGTGGCGGAGCCAACAATGATAACAACAATAACAACAAATACAAAGGTAAAATTACTCAAATATCAGGTGTTGGCGATGGAACAATAAACTCAAACTTTCAAATAACTATGCCATTCCACATAATTTCCACCTAGTAACAACATATTTTCCAATTCCATGTAATGGAATAATAGGCATCGACTTCATGGAAAACTATAATGTTCAAATAGACTTAAAACCAGAAAACGATTGGCTTATACTAAGGCCCGACAATCTCGATCACCCAATAAATCATACCCTTCAAAACAATTTGACAACTCTACCAGCATAGTCCGAAGTTGTCCGAAAAATGAAATTATCCACATAATATTTTTAATCGCTCATATGCGCTACTGGTTTACAACGAAATTTTAATTTTGCCGCGAAATGTAGTTCTTAAGTATGAAGCACGAATGTAAATATTTATTTGTGTTTTTTTTTTTTACGAATGGCTTGATATATTCAAAGTATACTTTTGCTGTAAAAAAATTTGTAATAAACTTTCATAGTACGGGACATGGTTGGTTGTGCGCCGGTTATTTGATTTATCAATAACAGATGTTGATGTTGTATATTCATCTCCACGTCACAGGTGCTGAGATTGGTAAGGTTAAGTTCCTTGTAGATTATGTTCGGAAAGCAACTAGCTTTCCAAATCACTCGCCTTATGCCTCTTCAATAAAACAATTAGTATAACAGATTGATGAAAGCAAGTGCCGGAGCAGTATATTGTTATTACAAAGTTGGATACAAAACTGAACAAAATTTAAAAGATTGAATTGGATCTGAACCCAAAAGCTAGGCGCATAAGTCTCAGCTGCTATATCCGGCAAGCCGACAACATAGGCAAGTGTCAGGTTACCGCTGATAGCCACAGTGGCCGGGGACTGAACTCATGCGTCAGCAGAATGTCGCAATGTAAGCAAAGTGCACTGCAACGTTCTTGAGCTCTTATAAACAGAAGTGTGTTCTTATGACCTAAACATAAAGTGAAATTCTTATGTGTATATGAACTTTTTGCACAGAATCATCTAAATTTACGTGTATGTATGTATATACACATTTGTACTCAGAGTAACACATTCAGGTAAAATTATATGGACTTTCATGTGAATGTGTGTATGCATGTTCAATTTATATGTTATGCATATATGTAAGTATGCAGCATATCAAATCAAAAAACAAAATATGAAATATGTCCATATATACATAAATGTGTCCATAAACTCACTATAAGCTTTGAGCAGCCGATGTTCTGCATCTTCCCCCTGCAGACTTTCGAAATTCGTTTCTTTTACATATAAATTTATGTTTAATATATTGCCACCTTATATCGCCAACGGACTTATTTCTGGTTGGACTGATAATAGGCTGAATGTTCATAATGATATATGTATATACATACACACATATATGATATTACTATCTTAACAACATTTTTTGTGTCGCTATGTCAACTCTCAAGCGCGAGTTACCAGTATCGTCAATTCGATAAGGTTAAACTATTTTCTTTGAATATTCCAAACTGAACTGAATATCTATTTATTGTTCGAGGTTCAGCAAAGCTAAATAAATACAATGGATTTCTTAAAAGCTAACAACATGTATCTGAAAAGTTTCCATTGAAGCGGTTCAAGTGTCTTGCACGAGAACTGTCGCAACCAACACCCTGTTAAAGTGCTGGGTCAGCATTGCAACGTAGTGTCACAACGCTGTGCTGCCTCCGCTGTTTCTCGACAACGGAATCATATATACCCTATAGTCGATAACTTCTTCCCCCTGGAGTGACGGTCACATCGATGGAATGGCCGGAATGCAAATCGCTGGAGGCTCCGCCGGGGTGAAAATAATGTTTCTTCTGAGGGTCAAGATGCATTCTGCAGATATTGTCAGTATAGTTTGAAATATGTACAGTGTGAAAAGATGGTTGGTCGCTGTCATCTTCATCATAATTTTCATCATAATTATGTTCAATTGTTTGAACGATTCTATGGACAGTTATGTCCTTTGTTCGAAATCTATTACAGTATCATCGTATGATAAGCCGTTGATTATGACCGTACATTTGTCAAATGTTGATTGTGAAGAGTCTATGACATGAAGACCTGACATTGGTGTTTATGTCGAATGTTGCCGTTTCGTCGAAGAGAATGCCCGTAAGGCAGCGGATATTGACTAAGTTCGTTTATGTAAATGCGTTTTCGCATATGAATAGACATTCATCAGACAATAGACTTTGGGACATTTATTTTCAAGTTAGAAGATTTGACCGTTTTGGTCGTACATAATGTAGTTTGGTACTATCAGGAATTTCGTGTGGTGTAACGATAGGGGGACAATGTTTGTTAATTTATATACATGTTTGTTAAATATTGGATTTTTATATGGAATGTTATGTTAAAGTTATTTATGTAAGTGTCTAATGTTAACATCTATATATGAATTTCATTATACTTTACATTGAATGTTTTGTAAATATTATACTTATTACCCGTCCACAGGGAATTATAATTTTGCCATGAAATGTGAAAAGCATAGAAGGAGACATCTCTGACCGCTTGAAGTATATATATTCTTGATCAGCATCAACAGCCGAGTCGAAATAGCCATGTCCGTCTGTCTGTTTGTATGCGAACTAGTCTCTCAGTTTTAAAGCTATCTTAATGAAACCTTGCAGAAGTCCATCTTTCTGTCGCACACAGCACGTATGTCAAGGCCAGCTGGATCGGACCACTATATCATATTGCTGCCATAGGAACGATCGGTCCAAAATAAGGTTTTTGTATGAAAAAATATTTTGTCTATCATAGTATCTTGACCAACCTCGATATTTATTAGTTTTACTTTACTCCTCATATACATGAAAAATCTTATTAAGATCGGACCACTGTCATTAGCTGCCATAGAACCGATCGGTCGAAAATTAAGTTTTTGTATGCTAAAGCTTTTTAAAACTTCTGTCTTTCCATCTCTTTGGAAAGAATCTTATATCATTCCTCATCACAAGAATGGTGGGAAGTCTGATATACAGAATTACAGGGGCATTGCAAAACTGTCCGCTATTCCTAAATTTTTTGAAAAAATAACCACTTCGAACTTGCAGCATTTGTGCAAATCAGTTGTTTCCCCTGTTCAACATGGATTCGTAAAGAATCGGTCAACTACGACCAATCTGCTTGAGTTTACTTCCTTGGTAAATGATGCTTTCCTTTCGAAAATGCAAACTGATGTCATTTACACTGACTGCAGTAAGGCGTTTGACTCTGTGCACCATGACATTTTACTTTTTAAACTTGACCGAATAGGTTTCCCTCTATCCCTTTTACTTTGGATTAATTCTTATTTAAAAGGTAGGACCCAAAGAGTAAAACTGAGGTTGACTACCTCTAAAAGGGTTCACGGTACTTCTGGTGTTCCTCAAGGTAGTCATCTTGGACCTTTACTCTTTATTTTTTTTTATAAATGATCTTCCCTCTGTTATATCACATGCCCGTGTACTCATGTATGCGGACGATGTCAAACTTTTTCTATCATACGCTAACCCCCTACATCATTCTCGTCTACAAGACGATTTGAACGCTATTCCACTTTGGTGTTCGGCCAATCAATTGCATCTAAATTGTTCAAAGTGTATGTTTATGACATTTAATCGTACTACATCTTATCTTGTCAATTATACAATCGACAATATCCCTTTGAATCGTATACTAACAGTTAAGGATCTAGGCGTTATTTTTGATTCTAAGCTCTGTTTCAATCTTCATATAGATACCATTGTTAATGAGGCAAGAGGTGTACTGGGATTCATTAAACGATGGTCTAAAGAGTTTAACGATCCTTTTATAACAAAACTTCTGTACATCTCTCTTGTTCGCCCTATCCTTGAATACTGCTCTTGCATCTGGTCTCCACAGATTAACAACAGCCAGGATCGTATTGAATCTGTTCAGAAGCAATTTCTGCTTTTTGCCTTACGAGGTTTAAATTGGGACCCTAATCTTCGGTTGCCGTCCTACTCCAGCAGACTACTTCTTCTCAACCTTCCGTCGTTAACAAACCGTAGGAAAATTCTCGGTGTTGTCCTTCTACATAAGTTAATTATTGGCAACATAGATTCTCCTTTTCTGCTAGGGCGTCTTCAATTCTCTGTTCCGGCTAGACCAACCAGAAATTATCGCCCCTTATTACTATCTACGTGCACAACAGATTACGCTATGCACAATTCTTTTCGCGTGCTATGTAAAAATTATAATAGTTTGCATCACGTTTTCTCTACCGAACTGTCTCTACCCCTAATAAAATCGTTGCTTTCAGGATACCTGCGGGAAGTCGCTGACCATTCCCAGCTATGAGCAGGGGCATAGCTTGACGGACAGGCTGAAAAATTTTCCCGGTATGCAGCCTTGCTGCTTCGGCCGCAAGCTGGTACCCTCAGTGCCGGCACCCAGAATATTGCGGCGTACAGTGTTATATACCTGTTCTTCTGCCGCGGGCCCGCAATGTTTGCCATCATCCTGGCTACGGCATTCACTGCATTCACCGTGTTTCCCCCAACGAACTCCAGATGATGCTTGAAAGTAGGCCGGTGGTTAAGCTTTACTAACAAGTACCTGATGGCTGTCTGTATATGGGACAGTTGTCGACGCATATTATGGCTGTTTCCACTGCTTTACGACTGCTGACCAGTACTGCCTCCGCCTTATGGGCAGCCGGTTTTAAACCATTGGTCGCGAGCCAGTTCACTACATGGCGGATAGCGGTGTTCGTTTTTTCCTCGACCGCAGGCTGCTCCTTGCTGACCGTAACCACTGCTATATCCTCCGCAAAGTCAATGATACGAGTGCCTGCAAGGATGTCCAAGTGGAGAACAGCGTCGTACATAACATTCCACAACCTAGGTCCCAGGACAGATCCTTGTGGAACGCCGCCAGTTAATGGTGGACTGCCGCTGTTCTGCTCCTGGTTGCTTGGCCACTATTAGATTTACAGATTTTGCTGGAACCCCGTCAGGTCCAACGGCTTTATTTTGCTGTATCCGGAACAGGGCCAGTATCGCCTCCTCTGCGTCCGTCCTCTTTACCGTCGAATTAACCGCGTTCGTAGTGAAGATCGCTACTAGGTGGACCTGTGGGCATTGGTATTCTGCACATTCTTCCCACGACCACGAACATATTGGCGTACTCCTCCGGGTTCTTACATTTGACTAGTGTGGCATCTGGTGTGCTTCTTCTCGGCTACAGTGTGTTGGGCTTTTTGTTGTTTGCATTTGTTGTGTGCATAAAAATAGGGAAATAGTAAATAAAACATACTGGTAAAAAATATCAAAATTATTGATCAAGTCACGTTCGAATTTAATAGCCGTCAAAGAAAGGTATCATTTAGATATATTTATACCAACGATCCTTAATACCCCTTTGAGAATAGATAGGGAAGAGCAGAAAACAGACAAGCGAGAGAACTGATATAAAAGAAACAGATCTAAACGACCTGACAATTCCTGCGCTAATACCATGATCGGAACACGATGAAGAAATAGAACAGGAAGAAGTATTATATTCATACACAAGTAGAATTGATATTAAAGAAAACATAATGACAGACCCAAGTGCCCACGGTCATACATAAAAGTCATTTCGAATGCCATTCCAGAACTTAATGGACAAACATTACATCTTCAAGTTAGTAAATTTAACAAAAGGCACATTCGAAGAAATAGCTGTTGAGGTGATTAAATCAAAAATGATTGGCCCAGCACTATACAAGGTCCAAAATGAAACGACAATCAATGCAATCATAAAAAATTGCAAGATACTATAGTTGGTTAAACATACGACGTAGTAAATGCCAAATTGTCAAAAGCCACACAGAAAGGGAAAACTGCCGAAAAGTTCACTACAGAAATTGACAATTTACGAAGGCTCTTGACGTGGTATATTGACGAGGGCCTATCGGTCGAACATGGTGATAAATTCAGCACCAAAGAAGCCATTAGCACAATGGTTAAAAAATGTGAACATAGAAAACTAAAAACAATTCTTGAGGCAGGAAATTTCACAACTATGATCGAAGTCATCACCAAGTACTTACAATGTAGTACTGAAATGACAGGCAATGCAAATACAAGATTTTACACCATAAAAGGACAAACTTATCGAGGTAATAATAACCAAGGTAATTTTCGTGGTAGAGGACATGGCCGTAGTAACCATCAGTACAACGGTCACTACCAAAACAATTGCTACTCCTGAAATAACGGCTACAACCAAAATTATAATAACCAGACCACCTATAATAATAGAGGTCGTGGAATTTATAGGGGAAACAACCGTGGCGGAGCCAACAATGATAACAACAATAACAACAAATACAAAGGTAAAATTACTCAAATATCAGGTGTTGGCGATGGAACAATAAACTCAAACTTTCAAATAAATATGCCATTCCACATAATTTCCACCTAGTAACAACATATTTTCCAATTCCATGTAATGGAATAATAGGCTTCGCTTCATGGAAAACTATAATGTTCAAATAGACTTAAAACCAGAAAACGATTGGCTTATACTAAGGCCCGACAATCTCGATCACCCAATAAATCATACCCTTCAAAACAATTTGACAACTCTACCAGCATAGTCCGAACTTGTCCGAAAAATGAAATTATCCACATAATATTTTTAATCGCTCATATGCGCTACTGGTTTAAAACGAAATTTTCATGTTGCCGCGAAATGTAGTTCTTAAGTATGAAGCACGAATGTAAATATTTATTTGTGTTTTTTTTTACGAATGGCTTGATATATTCAAAGTATACTTTTGCTGTAAAAAAATTTGTAATAAACTTTCATAGTACGGGACATGGTTGGTTGTGCGCCGGTTATTTGATTTATCAATAACAGATGTTGATGTTGTATATTCATCTCCACGTCACAGGTGCTGAGATTGGTAAGGTTAAGTTCCTTGTAGATTATGTTCGGAAAGCAACTAGCTTTCCAAATCACTCGCCTTATGCCTCATCAATAAAACAATTAGTATAACAGATTGATGAAAGCAAGTGCCGGAGCAGTATATTGTTATTACAAAGTTGGATACAAAACTGAACAAAATTTAAAAGATTGAATTGGATCTGAACCCAAAAGCTAGGCGCATAAGTCTCAGCTGCTATATCCGGCAAGCCGACAACATAGGCAAGTGTCAGGTTACCGCTGATAGCCACAGTGGCCGGGGACTGAACTCATGCGTCAGCAGAATGTCGCAATGTAAGCAAAGTGCACTGCAACGTTCTTGAGCTCTTATAAACAGAAGTGTGTTCTTATGACCTAAACATAAAGTGAAATTCTTATGTGTAGATGAACTTTTTGCACAGAATCATCTAAATTTACGTGTATGTATGTATGTACACATTTGTACTCAGAGTAACACATTCAGGTAAAATTATATGGACTTTCATGTGAATGTGTGTATGCATGTTCAATTTATATGTTATGCATATATGTAAGTATGCAGCATATCAAATCAAAAAACAAAATATGAAATATGTCCATATATACATAAATGTGTCCATAAACTCACTATAAGCTTTGAGCAGCCGATGTTCTGCATCTTCCCCCTGCAGACTTTCGAAATTCGTTTCTTTTACATATAAATTTATGTTTAATATATTGCCACCTTATATCGCCAACGGACTTATTTCTGGTTGGACTGATAATAGGCTGAATGTTCATAATGATATATGTATATACATACACACATATATGATATTATTATCTTAACAACATTTTTTGTGTCGCTATGTCAACTCTCAAGCGCGAGTTACCAGTATCGTCAATTCGATAAGGTTAAACTATTTTAAGAAATCGAAAAACACTACAGTTTTCTTTGAATATTCCAAACTGAACTGAATATCCATTTATTGTTCGAGGTTCAGCAAAGCTAAATAAATACAATGGATTTCTTAAAAGCTAGCAACATGTATCTGAAAAGTTTCCATTGAAGCGGTTCAAGTGTCTTGCACGAGAACTGTCGCAACCAACACCCTGTTAAAGTGCTGGGTCAGCATTGCAACGTAGTGTCACAACGCTGTGCTGCCTCCGCTGTTTCTCGACAACGGAATCATATATACCCTATAGTCGATAACTTCTTCCCCCTGGAGTGACGGTCACATCGATGGAATGGCCGGAATGCAAATCGCTGGAGGCTCCGCCGGGGTGAAAATAATGTTTCTTCTGAGGGTCAAGATGCATTCTGCAGATATTGTCAGTATAGTTAGAAATATGTACAGTGTGAAAAGATGGTTGGTCGCTGTCGTCTTAATCATAATTTTCATCATAATTATGTTCAATTGTTTGAACGATTCTATGGACAGTTATGTCCTTTGTTCGAAATCTATTACAGTATCATCGTATGATAAGCCGTTGATTATGACCGTACATTTGTCAAATGTTGATTGTGAAGGGTCTATGACATGAAGACGTGACATTGGTGTTTATGTCGAATGTTGCCGTTTCGTTGAAGAGAATGCCCGTAAGGCAGCGGATATTGACTAAGTTCGTTTGTGTAAATGCGTTTTCGCATATGAATAGACATTCGTCAGACAATGGACTTTGGGACATTTATTTTCAAGTTACAAGATTTGACCGTTTTGGTCGTACATAATGTAGTTTGGTACTATCAGGAATTTCGTGTGGTGTAACGATAGGGGGACAATGTTTGTTAATTTATATACATGTTTGTTAAATATCGGATTTTTATA